>NC_084719.1:516919-725897 GCF_033807575.1 Cydia pomonella | reverse complement strand
ACAATAGTACGCTTGTCGCTCAGACAAGCAATTATATTGTATCGAGTTCTAACAAAACAAAACGTACTGACCTGCTAATAATACAATCAACGTAACCACTTGTAATTTGCATCGACTGTCATCGTTCGACTGTCATCGTTCGAATGTCACCTCCCGAATGCTCGTTCAATATTTAAGATGGAGGGATCGATCACGTGACTCTTCACGTGATCGATCGTTACAAATACTTTTAATACTATAGTTAGCTTATTTAATCTAGAAAAATGTATTATAATGACAAAATATCTATATAAACTAAACAGTATCCTTACACTAAATATAATCAAATATTAAATGTTAACTGAATATGTTGAAAAGCGCTGGTGGCCTAGCGGTAAGAGCGTGCGACTTGCAATCCGGAGGTCGCGGGTTCAAACCCCGGCTCGTACCAATGAGTTTTTCGGAACTTATGTGCAAAATATCATTTGATATTTACCAGCCGCTTTTCGGTGAAGGAAAACATCTTGAGGAAACCGGACTAATCCCAACAAGGCCTAGTTTACCCTCTGGGTTGGAAGGGCAGATGGCAGTCGCTTTCGTAAAAATTAGTGCCTACGCCAAATCTTGGGATTAGTTGTCAAGCGGACCCCAGGCTCCCATGAGCCGTGGCAAAATGCCGGGACAACGCGAGGAAGAAGAAGAACTGAATATGTTGAAAAATAAAAAGGACAGTAAAAGTACCTATTGGAATAATCTGCTCTAGGACGTACGGTCGCATTCATGCGCAATCGCATGCATCTTGCAATTGCGATGCACAATCAAATAACGAATACGAAAGGATACGAATATGGATCGGATAATGTCAGTGTCAGAAGTGACGTTTTTGTTGTAAGAAACATCACTTTTGATACTGACATGTTCGATCGATATCGAATCTAGATTTGACGTATCTTAAAGTTCGAATCAGGCCGTGAAGCGGGAATCAAAGTCGTCTTCTGAAAACCTAGGAAGAAGGTAATACGTTTCTTTTTAACGTAAGTAGCTTCCAAATCTTGAAGTTTCCTTTTATAACGCTCGATTTTTTCGCGAGTAGTTCGCTTAGGCTTCGGCATTTCAAAGGTGTGTTCGTTGCCACGCACGAAAAAGGAATGAGGACAGAATACGGTGGTTGGAGCTTGTTGGGTCGGTTAGGAGTGGGGGATTGAAAAAAGTCGATACACTTACTTTTTAAAATAAAAATCTTTATTTTACTCTGAAAATCGTGTTACGTTGCCTAGCAAGTTAATGAAACTACCTGGTTATTTATTATATCTGAAGAATGAAGCGATGAAATATAATTTACTTTAGTTACTTACCTAATATTTCTTGCGTAATACGAAATGGTTAAATACGCATGATATATGCCATCTATGAATCTACCATTGATTAACGGAAAGTTAAAAGTTGGTGTGACGTACGTTCCATTAATATTTTTTTCCATAAAAAGTTTTTCCTAACAAAACGTGTGATGCATTATTTCGAACAAAATTATTTTGAAAGTTTTGTATTAAGATGGATTCTTGCGTTCCAATCTCCATATAAAAGTTTAATTATTTTTTCCCGTACCTGCCAAAAAGTTCTCGATGTTACTCTCACTCTCTCCTTAATTACTTGAATACTTGTTAAAAAACGAGCAAAATTAATATTTAATAGTTAGTATTTAAGTGAATATGTAATCATTGAATTCTGAAATAAACTTATGTATATGTCTCTTACAAATTCCTGGGACCATGGGGTCTCGGGCATTTGGAAGGCTTGCGTGGGGCCGAAGCCAATAAGGCAATTTACTCTTAAAGTAATGTGATACAAACCGACGATTATCCCCGTTTGCACTATAGTAGTGCAACTAGTGCACCCAAGGACAAGCCCCGGTTAGTGTAGGACTATTTTAAGAAAAAGGTAAAAAGGGAAATCGGGTTGAGTTGCTAGTGGACTGGTAACCGAGACTATGGAGGAGACTATGGCACCTGCCCTGATCATATGATATGTTAAAAAACACAAAAAAAATGGACAGGTGGTGACTCGCGAACTCACAATATGGGTCCCCGAAATCGGCCGCTCGCACAGAGCGACAAGGGGACAACCTGGTTATCTCCGCGGAAGAAATAGTGCGTCTAGTTAACCGAACAGTTATCGAACTTGGTTGTCTGGGTGGAACAAAGGAACATTGCATGAGCTGCTCAGGGTGTGGAGAGGTGTGCGCCGCTATTTTTTTTTTATAATTTTAGTTATAAAACAAATTAAACATCCATACACTAGATTGCTAAAGCTCAAGATTGACGGCTCGATTCAAAAATTAAGATACTTACATCAAATATTCAAAAATTCAAAATTCAAAATTCAAAAATTTATTCTGCTAGTAGGCCTCAAGGGCTCTTTTACAAGTCAATACAACATTTATAGTAACATCATATAGTGACATGAAAAATACATAACAACATTTATAAATACAACAGCCAATACCTGGGTAAACATTACATTATAATAATCTTAAAATAAATAATTAATACAATACAATAGAGATGTATAGTCTCTATGGTTAAAAACACATTAAATCTGGAGATGTAAAAGGTCCCCAATGTCAGAGTACTAATGATATTAGGTCTTACGATATAGGTCAGATCAACTTTTGACACTGACATACAATCAAAATTAATTCCAATATTGCCGTCTCCTACAGGTTGTGGCTGGAAGGCAGGACGACGTACAGCGAAGGTTCAACGAGTTGCTCGCGCCGATTGTGCGAAATGTGAAAATCCAGTAAGGGCATTTAATTTGTGTGTTATTCACAAATATGTATTATGTTTTCTATGTATATACATATTTATTATATTGACACAGATATTGTATCATTAACAATGATCCGTCAGGGATGCAGTTGCCATTGATGATATATTAAATAAGATAAGAACAATGTCTTAGCACAAAAAGAACATAAAACATAATTCACACATTAATATTTAAAGGATCAGAAAATTGTGCTAATAGCTCAGATTGATATCGTCATCTATTAAAACACATGCCTATTTGAGCTTATTGTAGAACTAGGTCGATCTAATATTGAAGGAAAAGTGACGAAGCCCTCCAGAGTGGTGAAGGGCGGTGGAACACAAATCAAATATTTAATAAAATAATCTGATCTGTTCCCGAAGTGTTGTATAATGGCCTATCATATTTATTTATTTATTTACTAGCCTTGGCCCGTGTTATTGTCTGCGTGGAATTAGTAATTTTAAATTTAAATTTTGTTAAATTATTTTTTATACAATCTACTTTTTATTTCCTTATATTTTTTTATATTACAGGAGCCAAACGAACAGACGGATCACCTGATGGTAAGCGATTACCGCCGCCTATGGACACCCGCAACACCAGAGGGGTTGCAAGTGGGTTATTGGGCAAATAAATATAACGCCTAGATAAAGTGTAAAGGCAATCATTCAATTTGAGCATATGCTACATCAATTATCAGGCTATGCATCAATTATCTCACTTTCGGGTTGGATGTGAGATCATTTTCACTCTCTTAAGGGATGAAGTCAAGGATAAAAACTATCCTATGTCCTGCCTCGGGACTCAAACTATGTCTATACCAAATTCCAACCTAAATCAGACAGACACACTGCCGTATTTATAATATTGTATAATAAGTAACTATGGATAGGTCGCATCTCATCGTCTTTCTCCCACCTATGACAAAGAGCATACTCATACTCAAATGCCAACTACTCACCACCACGAACACACGATGCCACTAATGTCTTCCTCACACGAAGCGGGGTAATGACCCAACACTTAGATATGAGCGCTTGAAAGCTTTATGTAATTAGGATTTACGACGCTTTTCGCCCATATACGAGGGATATCATGGGAATTTAACCAGACTTCGTTGAAAATAACCTAGGCCAAATCAAAGCCAGTAAAAAATCCTTTAGGGCGCAGAAGAAAACGGCAGGCTCGATGTGGAAACGGATTGAAAAAGGATTGGCACGTAGTAGACCCCAGTAGAAAGTAAGGCATATATTTTGGGCGACTACTACGTTAACTAATAGTAGTTTCAGAGGTAAATGAAAAATAAACTACAAATACAACTACTTTTCAACATTCGACTTATCACAAAAAGTTGGCCCAAAATATAAAGGCACTTATCTCATAGTCCTAACTTATCGCTCTGAACGATGCTCAGCAAAAATCGGCCGTAAATCTAAAGAGTACGTCGAGAAACACCCCCTAATGTTAACACGACTCTTATAAAGTGCTGCCATTTTACATACTTATGGAGCTCGAAACTTTTCGGCTTGCGTGGATATGGGATTTTTTGCAAATTGTGAAGTTTTTGTACTTCATTTTACTCATTTCGTTGTGATATCTGTCTTAACTAAAATAAAATGTAAAATGTTCAATATATTCTCCTTTAGCTTTTTTATACACAAACGTAAACGTCAATTAAAATTATCAATAATATGCCACAGTAAAGAATCCATTCGTTTATGGGCCAATCTGTAGATAAAAAAAGGAAACAAGTATGTGGATCATAAACTTATATAATGGTTATTAATTTAATAATATAATGATTATAAGATAAATTATAAGCCCACAGATAATACTCGGCCCAACTAGGAACAAACAAAAAAAAAAGAAATTTATTTGCTAGAAATGTGGTAGAAAGATAATCATGAAATCACAACTTGTCTTGATAAAAATGCAGCTATGTCATTTTCAGTTGTCTTTTTCGTAAATTTGTAGATTATTTTTCAGTTCATATGGTGAAATTGCGTACACCGAATTTTCTCGACATAAAAAAATATCGATATCAAAATAAAAATCGGTCCTTATTCATATAAATGCATCTTTATTTTAAGCGTTGTTGCAAGAAAATAGGCGAAAGTTCTCGGACACTATATTTTTCCCAAGAATCGAAATGAAACATCACATCACTACTCGACTGGCTATTTCAGCATGTTCAGTTTTCCTTTTATACCATGCTTAGTTTAGTGCTTAGAGCTATTCTGAGCATCATGAATGACCGGCTTAGCGAAACATTTATTCGCCATTCTGGTAAAGTGGAGTGAATTTAAATCTAAATTTAGGTATGAAGACTCGGGTAAGTAACGTATAACTGTACAATGGGGGAGGGACATTCGCTGTGAACCAGTTCAGAATTTTTTTGTCTCGATCCTTACGAGCGAGCTAAACTGCGCCTCCCATAGCTAGACATAACCAATTACGATGCATTTAGATTTCTTTATCTAAATAATGAAAACTACCGAAAAATCCTAGGACCCACACGTGGAGAAGATGGAACCTGGAGTTTCCGTAGGAACCAGGAGATGGAAGATCTGGTGTCCGAGCCGAATATCATTGGAGAAACGAAAGCCGCCAGACTCCGATGGCTTGGGCACGTAGTCCAGATGGGTGAGGATCGTGCAGTCTGGAGGGCGTACTCTGGAGTTCCAAATGGCTGAAGAGCGGTACATAGGGCGTCCGTCGAAAGATGAAGTGCAAAAAGACCTTAGCGAACTCGGCGCCGTCGGCTGGACAGAAACGGCTTTGGACAGAGAAGCATGGCGGTCTTTGGTGTCGGATGCCAAGATCCACTTCGGGTCGCTGCGCTGCTGCAGTAAGTAAGTAAATAATGAAAAGGGTAAAAACAGGTAATTGAAACAAACAATTGATAAAATGAGTGACGTTCGCTGCCGCATTGACGCTGCGATTATGACGTTAATTCCGTCACTCATTTTATCAAGGAAATTGACAGATACAACAGTAACAGCTGCGGTTGTCATATAAACGTCACCTTTATATTACACCTATTGCTGTATTACTTGCCTGTAATGTGACTATAGTGTGACATCATTGTGTCCGCCTTAAGCGTGGTCATATATCCATCCCTACGCTTTCTTGCCATGCGGTCATTGAGCATGACCTTGCCCAGACTACCTGGTCCTTTTTTGCTTAGATGGACGAAGAAACTAAGCACGCCTTGAGTACTAAATAACAGTGGAGAGCCTCGTTTTGACGTACGTTTATTTCGCAATAACTTTATCCTAAGCTTGCTAAAACAGTTGCGTAGTTCCGCCCTCAACCACCGTTCGTGAGAGGTTTAATCGATCGTATTCTTGTTTGAGCGCCGCTTTGTGTCAAATGCAGGTGCATTTATCCCTATTTGATCTCGCTTGCTTGTAGAGCGCTAGTAGCCTAGCGGTAAAATCGTACAAATTTCAATCAGGAGGTTGCGGCAAACCCCGGCACGTACCAAAAAAGTTTTCAGAACTTATATACGATACATCCTATAAACCATATTGATACGCTGAGCTCGTACTTCATACTCAAATTATCAAAAATATGAAATTTAAGTGCAAACTAATTCAAAAAGTATATTTATTTTTAGTTATTTTATGAAATTTGCAATAAAATTCAAAAAGAAATATCTGCATACACGTCCGTGGATCGAACCCGGATCGTTGTTGTTACCATCTCTTTCTAAGCGGCTGTTTGCCAACTATATGTAATTCGATAAAATTAGGCTACTTATTTTCAAGAAAGAATTTAAACAAAAGAGGGCCGTGACGGAAAAACCTTACACTTTTTTGCCTAGCCCCCATTTGCCAAACGACCGATAATAAGGAACTTCCTTCCAAAACACATTCGTGTATTATGCGGGTCACAACATTCTTTTTTTGGGACGATATGTAAGTGAAGTTTCAGCTCAATCAAATAATGGAAAGTGGGTCTAATTTAGCTTGCAAGATTCGACCCGAACATACGAGTACCCATACAAACATTGCAAGTTAAATAAAAGCTTGTAAATAAGCAGGAGACAACAGGTTTGGGTCACCCAGCAAACATGTTTGACTAGCCGCCATTAGAGCTCGGAACCGGTATTAAAATACCTATTAATATCGTTTCAAAACCGTTATATTATTTCATTTTGGAAACCGGTTAATCAATGGATCGTGACAAATACGTTCTCTCTCCTAACCGGCAAGAAGAAGGAACGGAATTTTATGGTTCCCTGGGAAAGATTATAATACCGGTTACTTTCGACTTTCGAAGACTCTTGCTCAAACTGCTTGTGATACATAAAAGAGACGGCAAAACTTACTCGTTTTATCTCGCTCCGACATTTTCAATTGAACTCATTATTTTTGTTACGGAAGGTGAATGAATTTGGCATAAATCGGTATTTCAATAGAACAATTCCTTAACCGGTAACCGCAAAGGGAAACGAAATCCTCTTCGTTCCCGAGTAAATGAACTAAACCGGATTGAAAAATAAAACGGTTTCCGAGCTCTGGACGCCATTGCTACGTACTCGAAAAAACATGTTGTGTTAACAGAGAACCGTTATATTGTACACGGGTACTGAATAACCATAAAACTTGCCAACGAGCAGAACTAAAACATTATTACTCCAACTTCGTCACATTCATTCATCAAAATGCGTCATTAACGCTGGACAAGGCGAAGTTTCGCGAATTTAGCGCCAACGAAGTTAACTAGGTCGCTATCACAGATTTTTGCTGAATAGATTCCGCAGAGTCGCTTTTCGGAGAAAAATTCACCGTGAAGAAATCTGATTTATCCCAATAAGGCCTAAATTTCCCTCTGGGTTGGAAAATCAGATGGTAGTCATTTTCGTAAAAACTATCGAGAGTAAAAAGCCGTGGCGAGAACCTGAGATCACTCTAGAAAGATGATGATGAGATTCCGCAAAGAGACTGCAGGAGAGGAAATTTGATCATTTGACTTGTTCTCTAGCATCTCACGGTACCTACATAAATTATCTCTAATGAAATTTCAATCAGTATGGGTAACAGGGTGTAAGTCCAATAGGGTGGAAATATTCGCTGTATTGAAATCGGTTTTGGCAGCTCAGATGATAGAGCACTAGAAATCCAGTGGTCGTGAGTTCAAGTCTCATCCAAGACTGACTTTTTCCACTTTTGGCTTAATTTATTTCTAATCTTAAGAGTTTTTATTGTTTTGTTTTGTTAGATTTTTAAACAAAACAATTTGAATTACATTTATATTTTAATTCCGACTGCCAAATTTAATTGTTTAGTGCACCTCTCAACCGCTAGCGTTAAAACAAAATGTACAGCGAGCTGCTTTAGCACACATAACTATACTAATAAACACAAAGTTTCAGTTCAGTTCAGAAAAACCTTGGATAATTTCAAAAACGAGCATCAAGTTGGCAAAGAAGATGCCAAATATGACAAGTAGGAACTCGTCGAATTAACCAAAGTAATAGACAATAAGGTACCCTTGGTACAAACCAATTGCGCCATGATTCACCATGATATTTGCCTTGGTTATATATCACTTGAAATACTTTAGAAAACTTCTGAGCAGGCCTGAAGCTTGAAGACCAAAAGCGTAGTTAGTGCTTCAGGGAATTTCCCGCAAATCGACAACCATTGTGCTTTGCTTATTTTCAAAATATTTAATGTTGTGGCGCAATCAAAAATATCTACCCTTTTGTGTCTAGCAGAGTGATAAAACTGTCCATTCAAAATTCAAATCCGGCGAAGAAACCATACAAAATTATTATCTACATGACAACTTAAAAACGTCCTCTGTTTGATATGGGATATAATACTTAGGTCGGGTATCTGATAATAAAAATATATGAAATAAAAAAATAAATAAATATATAAATAAATAAATGAAAGATAGATAAATAAAGTAGTTTATGTGACTATTAGATAATGAAAGGCAAATATAACGCGATTGGTTTAAGAGGCTGTCAATACCTAAAGCGCGCACACTTTCTATTTGTATCGGAGTAAATGAGATAGCACTGTCGCATGTTACTGGGCCTGGGCAAGGGAATAATAAGAAAATTATTTAAATAAAAAAAGTGGATTATTAGTGTAATATTTTACTCGTTAGCGGTTTAGATATAAATGTTTTGAAATTGTGATTTTAATTGCAGACCCATCAGTCAAAACAATAAAGACATAGAACCGTTTAATTGTGATTTTAAGACTAATCTTTGCAATTATTTTCTATCGAGCCGATTTCGTTCAATCATGTATCGAGTACAACCATGGTCTTTGAAATATAATTAATATGAACATATATTTTTCTTACTTGACTAAAACAAATAGTCTTTCTTAAAAAACTGCTTAAGTAACATCAATTTCAAGGACATTGGGTGTTGACAGCCCCTTAATGCGCAATTATGTATAGTTAAATACACTGCTTTATCTACATCGCGGTCATACCGCCATTATCATTTGATCACATTTAATTTCAAATAAAACGTCATCTCGACTCATACAAGATACGAGGTCAATTTGAATTTCCTTGTTTGAAGAGATGTTCAAAAATGCAATATATTTTTATTTGAAATGTATGACGACGTTATTATTACGCCATAATAACATTTTCACAAATTAGAAATTTCGGTCCGATTCGAACTTTAAGATACGTTTTTTCAAACAAGAACGTCACTTTTGACACTGACACGTCCAGTCCATATCGTATTTAGATCTAATATTTGACGTATTAAAGTTTGAATCGGGTCGCTAGTTCTAAAAAAACAGTTATCATTATGCTGGCCGTAATTTGCGGTTTTCGCAAGGAATTATAGAGGATTTATGATATGTGTATAGATAAAATCTTGTAAAATGTGACCACTTGGCTTATCTATTCTCCCCAAGTCTTCAGCTCCGCTATCTCAGGCCGCAGACTCCACCGGCCATTCATCTCAATAAATGTTCACACCTGCTCGGGTAAAGTAAAACAGCCAAGTCACTTAGCCCGATATAAGGGCAGGCAAGAGGGTAATTGAAAAGCTGCGTTGAGACGTGTGAATACACTCTAAAGTTTAATTCAGAAAGCTTACTTGAGTAAGACACCTGTGCTTAGGTAAGTACATAATACTGAGGTGCATTGTTGAGTAAGGCAGTGTCTTACGTGAGTGAATAACTCGCGATCGCGAAACGGCGCGGCGCGGCGCGGGTGAATTCAATGCTTTGATAGCTATGGAAGTGTCCTGCGTGGGCGATCTCCGAATGCCGTTGGGCCGCCGCGCCGCGTCGCATTCGCGAGTCATCGCTCACGTAAGCCGCTGCGTAAGACATAAGCACAGGTGTGCGTATGTTTCGGTCAAATTTTGTTTTTTATAACAAATTATATCCAAATTAAAACTAAAACAGTATGATACCTTTAGGTATGGTGCTCTACACACACTATCGCCCCCCCCATTATTAGGTATACAATATTGAGCTCCGTTGCAATTAGTCTTATGGGTCGCTTTAGTTTCACTACACCTTACTTTTTAATTTTTTATCCATTTACCGAAATTTCTAGATCTCAAAACAAAAAAGTGTCAAAGTGTACGTTACTTTTTAATTTATATTTTCTAATAGTGGTATCAAAATGCCTGAATCTCAGAATTTCTATTTTTTTTAATACGATACTCCCAAAATAGCCAAAATTAACGGACATATTTCCAGCAGACAGTTAGAAAGTAATTATGAATATGACAAAGGTTATAAAATTACAGTTAAGACGTAGTTAAAATTAATATGTTTTTAAAAGGAGTACCGAAACCGAAATTCGTCCTAAATAAGTTCTGAAAAACTCATTGGTTACGGGATTTGAACCCGTGACCTCCGGATTGAAAGTTACATGCCCTTACCGCTAGGCTACCAACGCCCTCGTACATCATTGTCACAGATAAAACAAAATTCGACCGTTTAAAAACTCGTGTTCTAGCACATTTCTTAGGTTAAGCAGAGTCGTATTTCCTGCGAGATCTCGTGCCAAGTTGGCAGCGCGGGACAATCAAGATATTTTTAAAATGCTTTTTAAAGTTGTTAGAACTAGGGCATGCATACCGGTAGTCTGGAACCCCGTAATACCGGATTATCGGACCAATGTTTACGTTATTATTATTAATTGAAGAGGACCAAATATCGAAATATCGGAATTCAGTGTTGGCATTTTGTAGGTAACGGCCCGATTCGGAGAATGAAATACGATAACGATAAGTTCTGGTTTAGATAACTTCTCAATTAGTAATCGTTTGTATGTCGTATTGACAGAAGCAGCTCGATTTGTCACTCGACCAATGTCACTTTGAGGTTAGAAATATCGTAGACAGATCTTATTGGGATTACAGCGGAATCGAAATAAACGTCAATTTTGACATGTCGATTAGTTGTCGATCTTTTAAAGATCTTTCCAAGGCCTTAAACGTGTCTTAATCATTCTTTGAATCGAGCCATATGACTTATGAAATAAAAATACTACTGAAATTGCAATATCTGTGAACATTTCGTTCATTGGATGACCCATGTTATTACAGAAATAGCATCAACTATATCAATAAATTGCATAATTAAATGTAACGACTTAAAATTAATGGACTAATAGTTTTATTGACCAATTAATGTCAATGGTGTTTTAATGATTTTAAATGGTCATTTACAATACCGTTATTAATTCTGGAATTCCGGTATTGAGAGCCAATATCAAATTTCAATACCGGCATTGAAAACCGTCCGATATTGGATGCCCTAGTTAGAATGTTGATTGATAGAACTCATCAGTCAGGCTTTTGCGACAAGGAACGAGCATAGGGAGATAAAATCAGCTCCGAATATCACCAGGTACCTAGTTGAAATAAAACTTTTTTTTATACTACGTCGGTGGCAAACAAGCATACGGCCCGCCTGATGGTAAGCAGTCTCAAAAGCCTATGTACGCCTGCAACTCCAGAGGAGTTACATGCGCGTTGCCGACCCTAAACCCGCCAAAAACTGATTTAAACTTGTTCAAGTTGAAGAATATTTTTGGTCTGTCAATAGATGTTCCAGGTGCAAAAAAAGAAATTTAGCACAGAATATACCCATGAGAAAACGGTATACTTACCACAAAAATAAAATACTATTGCATAAATAAATATAAATACATTTTATTAAATTACACGTAACAGTGCCATTTTTAGAAAAAAGGATGCATAATGCAGATCAATGTAAAGTCGAGGTGGGGTGTCACTAACTTTAGATAGATAGATAGAATACTCTTTATTGGCACACCTCAGTAAAAATATACAAGAAAAATAAACCATTGATTAATTTATTATTAATTGATTTAAAATAATATCCATTCTGAACTTAGCGTAATCCCGCCGCGAAATTAAATCTCAATAAACAAAATGTATGAAAGTATTTTTATTTTATTTTTAAAGGGTTGTTTTTTATTATAGTCGCACTGCGTAGGGACTTTTATTAAAATTAAGCCTCTAAAGAGACTTATAACACACTTTATTTGATTCTACCACCGTCCGATAAAACAGCATTTCATCCTTTCAATTTTATAACGACGGTAAGCGCTGGTGGCCTAGCGGTAAGAGCGTGCGACTTGCAATCCGGAGGTCGCGGGTTCAAACCCCGGCTCGTACCAATGAGTTTTTCGGAACTTATGTACGAAATGTTATTTGATATTTACCAGTCGCTTTTCGGTGAAGGAAAACATCGTGAGGAAACCGGACTAATCCCAACAAGGCCTAGTACCCTCTGGGTTGGAAGGTCAGATGGCAGTCGCTTTCGTAAAAACTAGTGCCTACGCCAAATCTTGGGATTAGTTGTCAAAGCGGACCCCAGGCTCCCTTGAGCCGTGGCAATATGCCGGGACAACGCTAGGAAGAAAGAAAAAGAATTTTATAACTACGGTAATTCAATGACCTTGAAACAATTGCGTTAACGATCCATTCGTCGGTCAAGTAATTAGGAAGCCCGGAAGCACCCTTGGAGAGTCCTTACTACCATCGCTCACTTAATTTCGTAAAGTCTGCCTTTGACTTTTGAAATATTAACTCCTTTTGGCTGTTCCTAATTAAGAAAAAACTGAGAGGGTTTATGTTGGCCTTTGGATTAATAATGAAGATCGGATTTAAGTTTGTTCAAGCAAAATAGCTGAACATAATAAGATATAAAAAATATTCGTGCTAGTCATAAACATGTACGAACATCTACAGGCAACAGAAACAGAAAACAGAACCTTTAGTGCGCTTCACGAAATGGACCCAACTCAGCAAAATGCTATGAAGCCAGCGCTGGCGCTAGTATTCCGTAGGGCCTATTCGGTGATGCCACGACGTATAACACATACAGTACATCAAAACATTACAAGGAAAACCTCCAAGTTAAAGAAGAATTACGTACAACTACAGAACAAAACAACAAACACGAAAAAACATCACAGCTAACCGTGATCAGCGGAGAGCGGGGATCATAGCGGGCGGCGCTTGAGGTGTGCATTCAAATTTTGATATTTACCTGAAGGTATTTACTCGAAGAAATCTGCATACATCCGCATGGAAATTCAGGGGTGTATGTGATGTCCCCAATCCACGTTGGGCCAGCGTGGGCACCATTGCCTTACGCAAGCCCTCTCGCGCATGAGAGGAGGCTGATGCCCAGCCACTAGATGTATAGAGGTTGGTTTTTATTTTTACATGTAATAACAAATATTTTATTAATCAAACATAATCTCTACTAGAGTCGGACCTAGATAAATTGGGAGCGATTTCCGTGATTATAATTCAGTATTTTTTACTTTAAATTTCATTGGCTCAGCTACATATATCCATTTTAACCTAAATAAACTTCACAACACATTGGCAGTAAAATTTCAATTCATTTCAGCGTAAAATAATAAAACCGTATTAAAACACCCCCTGAGGCCACTTTGTACGAAGAGAAAATATTCGGACTAAATAAATATACACTTAGCCGATTAAAAACTTTTTACTTCGCTACACGCGTTGGAATATACATTTTTCAACTTAATTTAATGTTGACTATTAATTACTTCCAAACTTAGATTAATTTTGTAAGTATTTTACGTTTTCATTTTTGCACAGTAGATTTTTTATAAACGTGAATGATTTCATGTTTTAAGGTACCGTTCGGATGCAGACATGCGGTCCGACATTATTTCTGCGAATGTCAAACATTTGGGTATCAACATCGATTTTGACAAATGCGGCAGTAATGCAGTCAAGAGTAATGTCACGCTACCACTGTGTCTGCTGACTTAAAAACGTCAAAAAAGTTCATTTTATCAAAATATTTTATTCTGAATTTGACGTTTCCTATCGATTTCCAACGATTTTGCGCCAGTAACGCAGTCGGCAGTGATATCGCACCGCATTGGGGGTCAGCTGCATTTGAGGAAAGCCAGTACAGTTAAGCTGGTTTAACTTGACAGACTGTAGGTTGTGTATTCTTTGTAGTAACAACAGTTGCAGGTCATACACAATGACGATATATGTTGTCAAATCACAAATAGATCAATTTTAACCATTTTTTTCTACGAAGTATTTGTATGCCTGTTATGTTAATTTCCTAAGCAGCAATGCAAATAAAAAAGAAATTCTCATTTTAACCTTCTCATAAACCCGTAAGCCAAATATACAAAACAAATATTTAACAAACTTCTCAATTTGATTGAATAACTTTGAATCCAGGCAACGACAGCGGATGGTTCTTAGAAAATCCATTCTGAACTTCCAGTTACAGTCAAATTTAACCTTTATTTCTATGTGCCTATAGTTAGTTTTCTAACGACAACGGTGATTGGGATACGATTTTGTTAAAAATATGTTTCAAAGAGCAAACCTTTCAATGTTGGATACGGTAAAACAATACGATTTTATTAAATCCTTGCGATTTGTCCTGACCTTTGGAAACGAAGGCCTTTGTATTGGCATTAGTTGATATTTGTTATTGGTATTTTCATGTGACCGAGGCAGTATTGGAATTTATTCTGAAATCTATAAGTGTCGAGTACCTTTAGTCAACGACATAGCCAAAATTGTCCTTAACTTGTGGCATAATGTTCTAAAATGTTTTTATTATAAAGTGGTTGGCCAGGAACAACTGCTAAATAATTACATAATTACTATAGTAAATTCACATTAAAGTATAGAAAAAACTTAAGAATATAAGAGACTTTAGCGTAAATGATCATTAGAAAATTTGTTAGAAATCACATTTATGGATATATTTCAAATGAATCGAAAAAAGATTTCATGACGTTTTAGTTATCTGAAAGAAGCATGATTGAAAAATGAGGCCTGTACTAAACAATCTGAAATGCCATTAGAATTAAAGAAGAGGGCTTAGAGAAAG
Source organism: Cydia pomonella (assembly GCF_033807575.1). Lineage (NCBI taxonomy): Eukaryota > Metazoa > Arthropoda > Insecta > Lepidoptera > Tortricidae > Cydia > Cydia pomonella. The sequence goes on along the minus strand of NC_084719.1, from coordinate 710,724 downwards.
TGGAGAAAATAACACAAGCAGTTGACTATTCAGCACCAGATTTATTCACGAACTGACATTAAAATGCAAATAAACAAATATACTTCAAGTATTCAAATATGGAATAGTAGAAAAAGAACTTAAAACTATCATAGACAATAAAAGGGTATAAAAATTATATACAACCTCAACAAGAATATTTCATCAAAAGTGTGTATGAATTACAGAAATGATGCGATAAAATACTCGCATAATTCTAATATCCTGAGATATAAAAAACAAATTAACGACTTGCGAATCTCTCTCGACTCAACATAAATGTACGTTTCTCCAGCAAAGATTGAAAAACTTATTTAAAGTTCGATCGTTTTTAACTTAAATCACATCTATAAAATAAACATTTATTCAGTTAAGTGCATCGAATTGAGTTGAAACTTGTTTCGCGGTCTTCCACACTTACCGCGTTACTATATGTAGCGCAAGTATGAATGAGTTGAATTCTTTGGCAAACCAGTATATTTCACTATATGTAGTTGCTAATGATAATAGTATAATAATACAATACGAGATAGCGCCAGGTATAGCAGTCTGAAACACACTAAACACACAAATTTTAAATATACTAACGTGTTATTTAAGTTGCGAGCAAAGAGTCTGTAATAGAATTAAGTACAAACTCATAGGCATAATGTGAATGAATTTATACTAGTTCTATTTCTAAACGGTAAGAAGCGCTACAAGTACTACTGCTAGTTCTCAATACTGTAATATTTATATAGTTTTTAACAAGTAAAGTTTTAGTTTTAGGTTTTAGTTGAGTTTAGGACAAATATCGCATTCTATAGTTTCCATATCATCAAAAGCTATTGTCTAAGTTATGGGAAAAGAAGTTATAATAATACTATAATAAAAACAGTCACTGATCAAGCTTTACTTGTAAATCGCCCAACGGATACCTACAAACAGATGATTAGGAACAATATTCCCTAAGTAGATAAACTGGTAAACCTTTAAAGGAACCTTTCTTGCCTTTATTTAGAACTGCACCCAAGGTAAATAAAACATGGCGGGTAGACACAGGTGAGCAAACGGACTCGTACAGGCTTAATCTACGACAAATAGGGATTGATAAAAAGGGTTCAACCGTGATGACACAATGCAGGTCCAAGCAGCAGTATAATATAATATAAATAAACGTTCAAAAATAAAACATTGCAAGGGTTAAGTCAATTATTAGGTAGTTGTTGCGCTGTTCATTTTGCTTGATCCTAATTTATTTTAATACACATGTGAACTACCATAGTTGATGAAAATAAATGATAAATGAAATTTAATTAATGCAAGCGGTCATTTCAGTAGTTGGTAATTGAATGCATCAGGCCCGATACTTTGATCTTTTATTATTTATTATAATATCTTACATTGAACTAAACAGAAAAGTGCCATGAAACCCTATCGGGTTTGTATCGACACAAAAATTAAAAAACCGGCCAAGAGCATGTCGGGCCACGCTCAGTGTAGGGTTCCGTAGTTACTCTTCCGTCACAATAAGCTAAACTGGAGCTTAAAGTGTAGTAAATGGTACCTTTCACCCGAGTTTAACAAATAGGCAAATTTGCATAATCAGTACCTAATTAAAGTAAGTCTTTTTACTATGAAGGGAAAACTTTTTGCGATAACTCAAAAACAGCTAAACTGATCATGTCCGCTATAGTTTTCATTTAATGTCTTTCTTAAGCTCTACTTCCACGATTTTTTTCATATTTTTTGGACCTATGGTTCAAAAGTTAGAGGGGGGGACACATTTTTATTTTCTTTCGGAGCGATTATCTCCGAATATATTCACTTTATCAAAAAATGTTTCTTGAAAACCCCTATTAGTTTTGAAAGACCTTTCCAACGATACCCCACACTCTAGGGTTAAAGCGAAAAAAAAAAAATTCACCCCCACTTTACGTGTAGGGGAGGTACCCTAAAAAAAATTAAATTTTTAGATTTTATTGTACGACTTTGTCGGCTTTATTGATTTATATATCCATGCCAAATTTCAGCTTTCTAGCACTAACCACCACGGAGCAAAGCCTCGGACAGACAGACAGACAGACAGACAGACAGACAGACAGACAGACAGACAGACAGACAGACAGACGGACATGGCGAAACTATAAGGGTTCCGTTTTATGCCATTTGGCTACGGAACCCTAAAAAAGGATAACAAATAGGTTAAAATGAGTTAAGTACAAGAAATAAATCGGCTGGTAAGACTAAATAGCTCAAACTCAAGTAGGTACACAGTCAGGCCGGGCGTTCCTTATCATCGCTGAGCGGCTTGCGTGACAAGAAAGTCTTAAACGGCTAAGTTTTCCCTTAAAGCGTATACAATTAATTAAGTAAGGCGAATTATAATAGAGCGGACAAGTTTGTTGCGATTCAGAGTCCCCAGTGAGTCGGGGATGCTCCGGAGTGAATTGCGATTCTCGTTTGTAGCTTAGGGAATGCTTAACCCTGTAAGCTAGTTGCGTGTGAGCCGTGTGCTCCGTAGTGGCATTGTTTCAGCCTGTATGTGTTCCACAATAGCTGACCATTGCTTCGAGTCAGTCGTACTGCTTCACCAAGTGAAGTTTGAGTGTGCACCGAGAATAGTTAAAGGCAAATATCTTTTACTTCAAGTAAACTCATAAGTCATGTACCTAGTCTAAAACTAGTAGCTTAGTACCCTTGCATACAAATATAATACAGGGGTGCTAAGCTAATAATTTTGCTGACTGTACATACAAGGGGGTTTTGGTTTTTATACATTCAATGATTTCAATGTTTATTATTCATAGATAACTATTTGGATTCCCCGGCCTGCAACGGTGGCGCAGAAACCAAAACCATTAAGCATAATTCAAGACTACCCTATAACGCGTCATGTCCCCGGTCCTCCCAAAGACCTGATCACCCTGAGCGACGATGCCATGAAGTGGCTGACTGGTCTATGTGTAGACATTTAATTAATTATATCATTTCTATGTTTACGATGTGTTATCCGATTAAATAAATACTATAAACTAGTTACATCATATGACAATCACAAACTAGGACGGTAATATAAGGCAAAATAGTTAATATTGATATAACCTAATTCGATTTGGACGGTAGCACGGCACGTGTCAATATACTGCGTGTTTACTGTTCACTACATTACAGGGCTACTGAAATAGAGTTAGTGGTTTGCTCAGCTACATGTTTGTTTGGGCTTATCCTCTAGGACAGGACGGTTGCTATGTTGTTTATAAGGATAATCGCCACTTTATGAGGGACACTTATATGGGGAAATGGTTTATTAACAGCAATAATTTTAACTGACCATGGGCATGTGATACGGTGGGATGAAAGTCATGTGACGAGAAAGGTATTACGAATTAATGTGGAGGGATGGAACGGGAGAGGAATACCTGGGAAATTGTTGATGGATTGTATGAGAGATAACATGAAACGAACGCGAGTGAATGATAAGATGACGGGTGACAGAAAGATATGGAAGTAAAAGACAAGCTGCGCCGACCCCAAATGAAAGGGATAAAGGCAAGCGAACGATGATGATTGTCGACCAACACACATATTTTAACCCTTTATAGCGTACAATTAGATATTATACGACAAAAATGACCACTCTTTAATGTAATCTTATTGTATTTATTTCATGTAAATTTTTTTGGATCTTGGGGGATGAGACTTGAATCATGTCTTTTTTTATCTGGTCAATTAAATGGTTTGTTTCAGCTTTTATCGCAGACTACATTTTTATTTTAGGAATCATCTTATACCAGAAATGTAATGTGGTTGAGTTAGTTTATCACCTAATTCTTATGGCCTAGTCTTTATTCTTGACCTAATTCTTATGGTTGAGGTCTAGAACATCCGAACATAAGAAGCAGTTTTCCCGAGTCAAAACGGATACTAATGCTTCGGTAAATATCACCATTTAATCATTTAATTTAATTCATCAATTTTGCTCCAACACAGTTTGTTGTTTGTTTACGCTGGCCGGGATTTCAGTTTCTCGTCAACTGTGCAAATATTGATTCTTGAGCACCGGTGAATGGAAACCAACAACAGACCAGTTAATTATAAAGCATACGTCATAAGAACTTTTGGTCCCGGGTACGTCCTTAAACTACGTCCAAAAGAGAGGTATGGCATTAAAAAAGATGGTATGGTATGGTGGACTGTATGAATAAAAGGGAGGAATATACCTTTGATATTGTTTTAATAAATATTTACAATAAATAGAAAATCACATCAACGACACAACCAAATCAGTATAAATAAGTAAACTGAAGTAATCAGAATGACAAATACTTTTTAAGTCAATTTTGAATTTGAATTTATAATAGACAAATAAGAAAAATAAGCCTGATGCTGCAAAGACTGTGCAACAGGCATTGTGAATGTCATCTCGCTTTGTATGGTAGCGCACAGCACAGCGGATATCTGGAATGATATATATCTAGAATATATCTAGAGCGGAGCCCAACTGGGGAAGTACCTGGACCTTACAGAAAACCGCAGCCAAATAACACTAGACCCTACTCATAGTGTTGTGTTCCTGCCGGTGAGTAAGGTTGCCAGAGCTCAACGAGGGGGGGGGGGGGGGGGGGGGTAATGCTAGGGTTGACTTCTCTGGAGTTGCAGGCGTACATAGGCTACGGAGACTGCTTACCATCAGGCGGGCCGTTTGCTTGTTGCCACCGACGTAGTATAAAAAAAAAGAACTCGATTCGACGACCTGTCTGGCCTAGTGTAAAATGGACTTTACAGTACATATGGTGCTACTTTATAGCACTAGTGCGAAAATTAGCATATTACGTTACTGTGTCGAACATTTAAAGGGCCATATGTACTGTAAAACGTTGTACGATACATGTGCGAATAGGTAATTCGCACATGTATCGTACAAATTCGGTCGTGTTTTAATTTATCGCCACTCGTTTCGAATTTCCTATTTTTCGCACTTGTATCGTAATGTACTATTCTGGCTATTAAATAAAATAAAAAATTGCCATAAATTTCAGCTTTTATCGCTGAATGTACTTTCTTTTAATAAGAATACTCATCGAGATAATTCTAACAAACCCAAACACAATAAGGTTGCGTTACTATATCACAGTGAACCTATGGCCACTTCTTATGTCCATCAAGATCAGCTCAATGGTATCATCATATTGCATTATCACCCAACTTACATCAATTAGGTAGGTATGTGAAGTTTTAGTTCAATCAAATAATGGGAAGTGGGTCTAATTTAACTTGTAAGATTAGACCCGAACATATAGGGACCGTGCGCGTTGGAGGGTCTGCCATCTTGTGGCCTGAATCGGAACCATAAACATGCACATGTACACGTCACGTTTTTTCTTGTGCATAGTAGGTTCTGCCATCTTGTGGGCTACATCGGAACAAAAAACTTCGCATTTACGCCTCCTGTGCTGCCTCCTACAGTTCATGCACGCTCCCTAATACATAAATAGAAGCTTGTAAAAAATACGTAAAAACAAACAATAAATAATATCTTCTTTAAATTAACTGATGATACTGCTTTGTAGCCGACTTTTACTTCAACATGATCAAATCAACCCTGATTATTTGCCTTTACTGATTAAATTTGCCTCAGTAGCCCAAAATATTCGTCCTTTATTTGTATATTTCGCAGTGTTGAGTCTTCAAAGACGAAGATGATGTAATTAGGTTCGTTTACGGCTTGTTTGCTGTACATTATTTAAATATTTAAAATTTACTTCCTATAATAAAATGTCCTATAATCAGTGCTCATTAGTCATTATATATTTCCAAGGAAGCAAAATTCGTATATGGGAAATTCCGTCCACGAGCGAGTTTTTTAATTACCTGTTAACTGCCAGAAAGACTTGTCTGAAAGTCCTATGTCCCCTAGGTGGGGCAGAGGGCGTCGATATATTTTTCATGTATATTCAAAATTTTCTGCGAACTATGAAAGGTTATGTTTTTTCGCATAGTGATGTATTTTTATCGACTTCAGAATAATAACCTATCGATATTCATAGCTTTATTTAGTAGAATACTATGAAAGACATGAATGATCTTTGGTGAACTTTTCTTAGTTATTTACCCTCTTGGTTCTGTATCTGGTAAAATATACTTTTTATTTTTTTAGTTTTCAAAAGGATGAGGAATTAAAACATAAATGGATTCAGCGTGTAATTGGTCAGGCGAAATTGGTCTTGAACAAGTCATAGCCAGATATGCTGAAAACAAATGAGAATATTAATTGAAGGCAGCTGAAAGTTGGAGTTTTACCAACATTACATTTGATACACACATTTTGGTAATGTTTGAACAAATATGTATTATTGCATTACCTATCACAGCATCATCATCTGTAAAAAACGTTGGGTGAATTTCTTCCAGTGCCTATGGATGTTTGTGATGCAGAACACATAAAAGTTTCCAGTCATAATATATTATCGGAGTCAGGAAGTAACATAGATGCCCCCTCAAAATTGGTAAATAATTTAAAATACTATATCTCGCGTGACCAATGATGTTCCGTATGACTGTTCATTTTTATATGGAACAGCTGCTACGTCAAATGTGTATATTTTATCGCGACTAGGCTAGGAGGCCTGAGGTTGGGTGTCCATGATTGTAGATACTCCAATTTTTCCTTACCAAAAAGTTAAACAACAGAAAAGAAATGTGATTGTTTTACTTAATATGATGGTGAACGATTCATCAACATTTACTAATTGTGTAGGCTGTAGTTCTGCTCACGTCTCATGAATTACTCTGTATATGTTATATAAAATTCGCTTCAAACACTAAAAATCTTCCACACTCAAACTTATTTACGTAGGTACATACATACATATAATCACGCCTATTTCCCGAAGGGGTAGGCAGAGACCACGGATTTCCACTTGCTACGATCCTGACATACCTCTTTCGCTTCCTTCACTTTCATGACATTCCTCATACACGCTCGTCGGTTTAGGGTGCTCTTGACCTGGCCTTTCTTCAGGATTTCCCCGATTTGATCAGAGAAAGTCCGCCGAGGTCTACCCCTTCCAGCTCCCTCTTCTACTTCTCCCTTATACACTCTCTTTGTTAACCTTCCTTTACGTAGGTATAATAGAGAATTATCTCTTTTTATAAAACTGCTACTAAACTCCAAAATATCAAAAATGCACAACGTTAATATTCAAGTTTTCACTTCTGCCGGCAGTCCCGGAGCTATCACTATATACGTCAATATCACAATTTAAAAAAACTTTATTTAAACTCATGCCTGCCCTGCATATGAAACTGTTTTTTTCTAAACCTAGTAATTACTAATGAGATTAAAATACCTAAGCCTCCTATTATAATTGAATTTTGGTAGTATTAAACAAACACAATTATAATTATATCACTTACACGCCTTTTCATAGATATCACTCCGATGAGTCAAATACATTGGTAACATTTGACGATGTCCCCAATATCTGTCAAATGTAGTATTCAATAGTATATACGTAAGTACTATAAAGTTCATGAGTGTCGATATGCTACGCTCAAAGCTTTGGAGCTTGATTGTAAGCTGGCAACACCCGAAGGCTATTGGCAACGACGTGAACTAATGCATTGCACTGACGGTTTATTCCTCTTGCTAATGAAAAGCAGTCGCGTCACATTTATGTTAGCCAGCATAGCTGGTATTTTATTTATTTATTTTATTTTATTTTATTTTGATAGGCACAATAACATAATGCAGGCAACAACATTTTAAAATATTCCATACATAAGTATCTTATACACTACCCACACCACGATTACAATTGTACACAACACAACCACGGAACAATTATTAAGCTAAGTACAAATTTTCACTATAAAATCTTGTTATTAAAGGCAATAAAGAATATAGTAAAATATAACAAACTGTTAGTACGATGAGATATTTACTTACAATTTTGGGACAGCAAAACAATTTTGAACATAGGTAAAGAAACGTTCAAAATATCTAAATTAATATCTAAGTTATTATATACACGACACATTCTAAAGACAGGCGCATTATTGGATACATTATTATTAGAAACCATAGGCAAGGCAAACAATTCTAGATTCTGTGTTCTCTTAATGTATCTAAAGAAAGTAGATCTTGACTACAATTACTACTATTTTTAAGAGGAGGAAAACGAGGAGATATGAATTCACATTTTTAGGTACCGTAAAGTCGGGTTAGTTAGTTATGCTGGGAATTTTCCGCAAATCGACAACCATGGTGCTTATTTTGCGTGAAAATGAGGTAGCACTACTCTAGCCACCCCAGCTCCTCCACAAAACCTAGCAGTGTCTTCAGGTTGCTAACTGCCTCCTTTAGTAAAATCCGGTTACTTTAACCCAACAGAGGTTAACTTTACGGTTAACGACACGAACTAATGCATTTCACTGTCAGTTTAAATTATTCCTCTTGCTAATGAAAAGCAGTCACGTCACATTAATGGTAGCCAGCATAGCTGGTTTCTTAAGAATGTAGATCTTGATTCCAATTACTACTTTTCTTAACCACAGGAAGAAAAAGGAGGAGATATGAATTTGCATTTTTACGTAGGTACCGTAAAGTAGGGTCAATTTAGCCCAACAGAGGTTAACTTTGGCCCGCATGAAGTCCACATATAAAGGGTCAAATTAAACTTATATAAAACGTGGATGGTTAGCTACAAAGAACCAGATGGCAATGTGGTAATATTTCACTACCCTACACTGGATTAAATCACATAAGACAGAGTTACTCTCCAATGCCAATATGGTTTCCACGCGATTAAATCCATCTACATTTCCGTCAAAAAGTTTAAGACCAAACACAATTTTTTGTTCCATTTTCAGGAACACGTTTGATCGGTAACCCATTTGTTTTGAAAGAAGAAACGAGTTCAAACATTTGGCAAAGATCTGTAGAGGCTACACAGCTAATAAAACAGCAAGGTGGCTTAAAAAACAATTTGACTACCGCAATCACCAGACCTTAAACCGATCAAGCTTTCTTGAAATGAACTCGACCGTAGGGTCCGAAAACAATGTCCGACATCAGCAAAAACTCTACGGGAGATACTGCAATGTGTGAAAATACATAAGCCAAGAAACGCTACTAAACAAACTTGTAGAAAGAATGTCAAGATTAAAATATAACGAAAATATAACGACATTTTTATACTTGTACCTATTGCTCTTTTGACATGAAATCATTATTTATGGGAATATGAATAAAAATAGTAAATTTGGACATCGTAATTAATTATTCTAGTCTATTTTATTTTGAATTTCACATGTTAATTTATTAATTATTTTTGTATTCATTATTTCAACTAATTTTTATTTTACTATGTATTTTATTTTACTTATAATCGTGATTTCATTGTTATTATGTCAATATTATTAATTATTTATTATTCTTATTATGTTTGAATTTGATTTGATTTTAATGTAGGTACTTACTAACCCCTAGCTATAACGATGGTACTAACAATGTTTTATGGATTTTTTATGGTTCTGAAATAAAATATTTTATTTTATTTTATTTATTATTCTGTAGTGGATTTTTCGATGAGAAACTGAGAAAAAAACTTTTTATTTTTATATATATGCATTTCTTTAATAAATTCTGATTTATAAATTGTTTAACGCTTTATTTTTCGGATTGTAGGTGTCTACTACAAAGTAGTCTTTTCGTAAAAAAATCATTAAAATGTTGATTATTTGCATATTTTGTGTTTGGTGTTAAACTTTTTGACGGTGTTGTAAATAGTTTCATTTTATGAATAATTATCGCGGAAACCGAAGACGATATCACAAATGAAAATATTTAATAAAATAATTTGACGACCGGTTTGGCCTAGTGGGTAGTGACCCTGCATACGAAGCTGATGGTCCCGGGTTCAAATCCTGGTAAGGGCATTTATTCGTGTGATGAGCATGGATATTTGTTCCTGAGTCATGGGTGTTTTCTATGTATTTAAGTATTTATAAATATTTATATATTATATATATCGTTGTCTATGTACCCTCAACACAAGCCTTATTGAGCTTACTGTGGGACTTAGTTGATTTATGTAATAATGTTCTATAATATTTATTTATTTGTAATTTATAATTTTATTTGTAACGTTCCTAAATTGTAGCTTTTGAGCTCGCAATACCAATAGGAATAGGTCCTGGTGTCACTCTAGACTATTCATAACTTGTCCCAAGTTGGCTAAACTTTGTCTGCGACGGCTGGATCAGAGGATATTGGGTATTAGCATGCATACCCTCCTGTTTTAAAGTAGAGCTATCTGGAACCAGATTATGGAGATAACATAATTTTGGAATATTTTGTAAAACAAAATTTAACTGAAGTTATGTATCAGGCCAATTCGAGTTTTAGTTATTCAATCTGTTTTCCATCTGATAAAGATCAATGTCAAAAGTGATATTTCTTCAGTTCGAGCGCCATCTTGATAATCACGCCTCGTGATTAATTACTTTGTATTTTACTCACTAATATAGTTTAAAGTGCTTCTCTATATCCATAGATTAATATACAGTAAACTAATGTACATTGAATGGAGAATTAATCTAAAAACGCGTTTAACCACCATTTTGGAGTCAACGGCCGGTAGTCCACGTGCAAGCAGCACGTGGACTAACTTTATAACAGCTTTCAACATAGAATATTTTGACCATAATGTTGATGGCCGATAGGTTTCAGACAGCTCTTGAAAATAGGCCATCAAAACAGTCTCTGAAAAAGACTTTGCGTTATGTAAAGTCCACTATTGCTTTACAAGAGCTGATAAAATCACCGTACACTGTCTTGTACTAACCGTACAATTTCAGTCGTATTTGAAGCTCCTAATATCATGATACTGGCGAAATAGTCCCACTGTACTGAAATTATTAAGCTTTAACAGAATGAATTAATGAATAACTAAAAAAAAAAAAAAAAAAAATAAAAAAATGTTATTTATTCAGGTATCAACCCATTAAATTACATAACGCAAATATACAATTAAATTAAATATACAATAAAAATTTTCTAGACTAAAATTAAAGCTAATTATATAGGTGGTGCAAAACTCGAATTGGTCTGTGAAACGAATCGTGACTGATTTTCTAAAAAAATATTTGATAAAAATTATAAGTAAATCTACATAATGTTTGCTTGTAAATCTTTTTTTGAGTTTAAACGCCATTTTGATGGATATAGAAATTCCATTGAATACATCCCGTAACCTTATTCCGCGCTGTGTCATATCGCTAATGCCTTGACATGCCAGCGATAAATGTGCACATATATATTACATGTATAGACATGTCGCCACATTGTCTTGAGTTTGGTCGTGTACAGGCGACGGTGTCCAAATAATAAGGATAATGTATACATATTTTATGTAAGGGCTTATAATAATAAATAAATAAAATAAACATTGCACCATACAAGAAATAAATTCAAAAATATTTACTATGTATGTGTTGGAGCCGGCGGCGTTTATATCGCTGCAAGCGATCTCTTCCATGCAACATTAACCCTTAATATCACAGAGCATCAATTTTTTGCAAATTAAAAACTGTAATCGATTTGTAGGTAAGTTTGGCATTTAATGAAGAGGGGGTAAGTAGAAGGGGCTGAATTTGGTGGGAAATAATTTTCCCTTGTTCGATAACCACATTGTGAAAAGTTTTTGTTGTGGTTTCTGTAATTTTTCAATATATTTTTGAAGTTAAAATAAAGCAGAAGCAGTCATAAGAAAAAGTTATAATTACATAACGTTAATTTTCGTAGAATATTTTTATTTATTGATAAAGTACTTAACTGTCCTTTATTAGTACAAGGGGTTATTATTTCCCACTTCGTCACCAATTATTCCGATAAAATCAAAATATTTTTTAAGCAACACTTAACAAAACTTTCTATACAGTTTTACAATTTTGGTAGATATTAGATAAATAAAATTCTCTTTATAGGGAGCGTGCATGAACTGTAGGAGGCAGCACAGGAGCCATCAGATTTTTGGCGCGATGCGTAAACGTGATGTTTTTTGTTCCGATGTAGCCCACAAAATGGCAGAACCTACTATGCACAAGAAAACACGTGACGTGTACATGTGCATGTTTATGGTTCCGATTCAGGCCACAAGATGGCAGACCCTCCAATACCCTCACATGGCAGACCCTCCTATTGGCATGCCTCAGCTTCAAGAAAAACAATTGATTAGATTTATTTTTCTGGCACAACAAACTTCATCTCTCAACAAACATCAAATGTCAACGTCAAAAGTGTTAAAATATTTCACAGAAAATATAATATCAATAGATGGTTTATTTTATTAAAATGGGCGTGAATACACAAAACTGTGCGTATATTTGAATAAAAACATATACGAAGAATTCAGAACTAGATTTTTTGAGTCAGGTATGAACAAAGTGAATTATTTTCCCACTTGGACCAATTGGATTCTACAATTTCAAGTATTTTGTATGCTAAATAACAAACAACATATTATAATAACTCCTAGAAAAACTGTCTTACCTGATGTTTTATGTATGAATCTGGCCACAAAATTAGGTAAAAAGTGTTGCCAGTAAAATAAATCGAATGTTAACCAAAAGTCTAAAACATCTAAATGATATCATTAAGTTATTGTAATTTTGACTGGTACTTGTTCGTACAGGTTTTGGCATGTGTGAGGCGTTAGTTAGTTAGTGCTTCTGGGCATTTTCCGCAAATCGACAACCATTGTGCCTATTTTGCGTGAAACGAGGTAGCGCTACTCTAACCACCCCAGCTCCTCCACGAAGCCTAGCAAAGTTTTCAGGTTGCTAATTGCCTCTCCTAGTGTGCACGGATTCCCTAGGTATTTGTTCCTGTATACTTCTACCTGTTTGCAGTCTAGGAGAATATGTTTTGTTGTTTCTTCTTCTTCCATGCACGCTCTGCACATGGGGCTGTCTGTTTTACCCATATTGTGTTGGTGTTTGTTAAGTGTGTTATGTCCTGTAATTAATCCTACTATTTTACGTAGTTGGTGTCGAGGTGTTTTCAGTAGTATTTTGGTGAGTTTGTGGTTCAGTTCCGGTAGAAAATCTTTGGTCTGCCTGCATATGTCCATTTTATTCCAGTATTTATTGTGCAGTTGTCTGTGATGTAGGTCTAGCTGAGTGCTGTGTGAGGCGTACGATAACTAAATAACATGATTCAGGGCTATAACCGCGAAAATCGAAGTTCGTGAATTACAAGCATTTTTCTCTGTCACTCTAATTACGTCTTAGTGGGAGTAAAGAAGAAAGATCCCCACAATTTATGAATTTCGGTTTTCGCGGTAGGCCCCCAAATATCATTCCGATGTACGTTCGAATTGGCCTGTCACTCAAACTTTCGCACACGTGCGACACGCTACACGCGTTTAATATTAATAGAAATTAATATTACACGCGTGTGTTAATATTTGATTTTAAATCATAATGAAGAATTTCATTATGATAAGACTAAGGCTTTGTTACTCAATTGAAAGTGAAATAATAACGCACACGTAATTATATTTAATACAACCTGTATTAATCACATGCTGAAATTCCGAAGTTTTCACAAAGTTTAATTAATGATTAAATGTATTAAAGGCGGTACTGTACAAGTACTGGTGATTTAATATAAAAATAAATATTATAATGGTTTTGACGGCCAGACAGGCGAATGAGTAGCAAAGAGAATTTGAAATAGAGGTGTTTTTTTTATGTATTTAAGTATTTATAATTTTTTTTATATATTATATATAGCACATTATTACACAAATTGACTAAGGCCCACAGTAAGCTCATTAAGGCTTGTGTTGAGGGTACTTAGACAACGATATATATAATATAAAAATATTTATAAATACATAGATAACACCCATGACTCAGGCACAATATCCATGCTCATCAACCGAATAAATGCCCTTACTAGGATTTGAACCCGGGACCATCAGCTTCGTAGGCAGGGTCACTACCTACTAGGCCAAACCGGTCGTCATTTATTATATTTATCGTTGATTTAGTACCCATAATACAAGCCTTATTGAGCTTACTGTGGGACTTAGTCAATTTATGTAGTAATGTCCTATAATATTTATTAATTCATTAATTCATTGTCGAATACCTTTGCGGCTTCGGTCAGGTTTTGTTGTATTGTTTTGATGTGCATTTACGCATTAACCCTTAATCTTTCATATTATGCCGGAACGCGGATCCACGTTAGTAGGTATTGAGCTCTAAAAAATAATAAGAATTCTATACGTAATCACTACGCGGATCCACGTTCGCATAGATACGAGAGGTTAATTATTATTAATTATTTATTGCAGAAAATAGCTTCCATGGAAAGTGTCCGCAATTCATCCACTTCGCCATACATTGCATAAAGGTTCTGAAAATCTATAAATTAAAAAATATATACAAATTGAAAAGTTTATTTTTAATAAAGAAAAGTTGATCGACCCCACATCGATCTTGTCGGAGTTGAAATATCGCTATCTAAATCCCTCCAACATAATCTCCGATCTCCAATAGCAATGGAAACACGCCAACGGATAAACCACATCGGAGTATGCCGGGTATGCCGGGTATAAACCGGGTATGCGTATCCCACTTTATAGCCGTGTCGAGCCCCGATGGGGTATACTGCATATTGGCAACACATTTTCTTAAGCAAATATCCAATGTGACAAGAGATAGCTGAGATTTTATATTCCAGATTCTTCCTTCGGAGACTGCTTTTGTTAATGGATTTCTGTTGGCTGTATTTTGGCTTGACTTTAACGGTTTTCAGCGCACGAGATGGGATTGAATACGAGTATATCGTATCTCTAAAAGCGGTTTTTATCAAACCTGTATTTTTAAAAAGCTATTGTATAATACATTTAAAGAATATAATCAGGTAGTTTCAAAACAACTGCACAGACAATAATAGCGATAGAAACTAGTAGCTTTACCACGAGCTTGTCACTGACATATTTGCTAGCGTGTGCGTTACTTTCTATTCATCTCACTCGTAAGTACTGGCATAGTGCGAGCGAGATGTATAGAAAGTAAGTTACGCAGACGTTAGTGAATATGTTAGTATCAGGTCAGTGCAAGCTTGTGGTAGCCGTATAGGTGTCAAAAATGTCTACCACGCTCTAATATCTTTACGAAACATTGAAGGTCGTTGGCATTAGCGACAAATTGTAAGAATGCTGCCTACGCTGCTGGTATGGTGGTATGGGACCGTCATGAGATGTGATGTAAGCTACATGAAGAGAGCTGTGCTAAACATAGTGAAGTGTGGCCGAGGCCGAGAACGACTCCTCACAACCTGGAGCAGCACCGTTTAAAAAGACATGGAAGGCATAGATAAAAATATGGTAGCAGCAGACCGCAAAAAGTATTATAATGGTGTAAGGAAGGCTGATCCTCAGAGACAGGAATAATACCTGATAGCCAGGAAGAAAAATAATATTTTACAGTACATATGGGGCTACTTTATAGCACTAGTGCGAGAAGTAGCATATTATGTTACTGTGTCGAACATTTAAAGGGCCATATGTACTGTAAAACGTTGTACGATACATGTGCGAATAGGTAATTCGCAACTCGTGTCGATTTAAAACACTCCCTTCGGTCGTGTTTTAATTTATCGCCACTCGTTTCGAATTTCCTATTTTTCGCACTTGTATCGTAATGTACTATTTTATTAAGGTCCAATTTTGCAATAGACTCATATCAAATTTGGCACAGTAAATGATTGTTTTCTGTAGTATTTGACTTAAGAAAATAATATTTTATAGATATCGTATCTGATTTTTTATAAACATTTTGCCATAGAGCTATGTATGGCATTTTAACTTAAATTTTTTAAGTAATGATCACACCTGAACGAAGATATTAAAGTTAATTTTGGACCATAGTTAGGTTATTCTATAGCACTCTCATTCCCCTGGCTGTACCTATTCGCAAATTCCCAGGAGATTCCGCAAAGCACTTTAGGTTGTAGATTGAACTTGGCACGGGATAAACAGTTACCAAAAATGAGATGCTAATTAAGGGGCTCCCCGCTGTTGTCATCAATTTTTGACTAGTTTTGAGTGGTTACTCCTACATTTACACTATAGATAGAATTATAAGACAAACGGCTATCGGTTCTTCAATCTTTTATCTCCATTCAAAAGAAATGAACACTTTTTTTAAACACTGTCTAAATATATTTTTTTATCATTATTAGATTTTTGTGAAGGATTTTACATGTACGAAATATACACATTTGGATTTGTCTTTGACGTTTCTAAAAACTGGATAGAGATCTTAATTTTATAATTAACACAAAAGTTATGGCCAGTAAACCAGTTTTTTTGGCCTAAAATTGTTCAACTTTGATGCCAAATAGCTCGAAGACAGTGAACTTTGAAGTAAATATGGTATACTATATTGCTTACAGCTGTTGCTGTTAATATGATAAGCTACAAAAAACATTAGAAAACTAAGATCGAAGGTCATTGGCATTAGGGACGCCCTTAAGCGGCATCTCTTGCGAATTTGCGAATAGGTATGGCCAGGGAATGAGATTTTTAGAATGACTCAGTGACTCACGACCTTTTGGACTAGTTTTACGAGGCTACATTTTCAGGCTCAAGAAGAACACAACATATCGCAGCGCATCAATTCCCAGTTTACTTATTCGGATGTAAAGTACGGTTTATGCGCCGAGTGACGGAGCTGTTTGCATCTGATTTGTGCCTCAAAGCACTTATTTCGATTCGCCGTTTTATTTACTTTCGATAAGACGAGAAATTGAACGAACTCCTTAAATATAACGGGCAAACTATATAGTAAATTGCATATTTATTTATAGCAACTAGTGCATTTGTACTCGAAAAGCACCATTTACTAATAGTAGATTGGTTGATGGCGACCATAAACATTAAGGCATTAAACTATTACTGTGAAGTCGATTTTATAAAGTATTAAATATTTCTAAATTTAAAAAAGAAATATTACTTTGTTAATCTGCAAGAAAATATTTTCTCGCGGATTAGCGAAGTAATATTTCTTGTGTTAATTCGCATGGCTTTCCGCAAAGTAACGCCTGATTCCATTAATTATTTAAATATGTGTGACTAGTTTTCGATATATGTACTTCAAAAACTTGTATGATTTCAAAAAATATCTTGTAGGTAACTACAGTCAAATGGTACTTTGCCTTAATATTCGAAATTTAAGGTATATTGATATAAATGCCGATTATAGTAGACCATCACAACTATCACGTTGTAACATTTAAATGAGCTTATGATAATTATAGTTATTATATAAAAATAGAAACTTTAGGTCTAATTTTAGTTTAATTTGTAAAAAATCTGAATAAATAAAAACATTTTATAAAAAAAAAGAAATAAATAACTTGGAGCACACTTACCAAGTGGGTAGCAAACTAGCCACATTTTAAGATACGTATTTTTGCCAACCGCTCACTGTCTAAACATTTTCATAAAAAAAAATACAGCTAACTTACATAAATACAAGTAAAATATTTAAAAGCAAATTTCAACTAGCCACCTTAATGTATTCACTTCATCACTAAGACAGGCGGCTAGAAGTATTTTCCGCGGACAAAACACAAAGAAAATCGCTTGAAAAACCAGCATTTTCCTGGAAAACTATGCAAGTTTGCTTTAAACATTTTTACTGCAAAGCCACTTTGTAAGGACACAGGCAAATGGTGGCCCGTAGGTGTTGTAGAATGAACTTGTTGTGTTGAACATGCACTTTTGTAACATGAAAAGAAATATTATGTAGAAAAAACAAAGACTACAGATACTTTATTGATCAGAGGCACTGTCATTGATAATGGTAAGTTTAGAGGAACCTAAATATTGGATGGACTAAGTAAGTCCGGATTTTTAAATACTTGTATTAAGAGAATACCGCTCTTCCACTATTGGTAAGTAACAGAGTTATTTTATGCTATTAACATTAGTAATGGTAACAATTTACAATTATAGTTAGAATTAAAATTAACATTAGAATATCATGCAAAATATAAATATTAGACTAAAAACTAGTGTAAGAACAATATTTTGTATGACAGAGCAAAACCAGTTATTTTCTGAACAGGCCGCGTAGCCAACGTGCATATCGTTCACGCTCCGTGGCGAACGAAACGCAACTGTAACAATCCAATATTTTGAAATAATCAGTGAGCGACTAAGTGTATGTGTGTGTGTGTGTGTGTGTGTGTGTGTGTGTGTGTGTGTGTGTGTGTGTGTGTGTGTGTGTGTGTGTGTGTGTGTGTGTGTGTTTGATTGTGTATTTAAGTGTATGCATGTGGGATTTGATATGATATAATTAGATTAACTTTGAGATATTATTTTCTTGATGTCATTGTAAGTTTTACATTTTAACCGTTTGTTTAAATTGGAAGAAGGATAAATATTAATATGTTTATTTATTAAGTTATATAGGTAAGCAGATTGTGAAGCGTATTGCCTGCTAGCAAATACAGTTTTACTGTTGGAATAGTTAAAACATAAATATTTTTCCTACGTGTGGTTTTTGTGTCTGGCTTATAGTTGGTATTTGTACGAGTTTTTAGTATGAGCTGAAGTATATAGAGTTTTCGTACTGACAATTGGTCAGAAGAAATATACAGGTCGCTAATTGGAAATGTATAGGATTTTATTTACAAATTCGACTTTTCAATTTACATCTTGTAGTCAGAATTTTAATAGAATTGTATTAAATTAAAAATGCGCGTTTTAAATTTCGTCGGTGACCTACATTCATATCTTGTAATTTTTATTTCAACTAGTAATTCTAAAACGAGTAAGCCAGTTTCTAAAATTTGGAACGAGGATTATTTAGTTTCGACTCTACCATCTACGGGCTCAACATACTGCAAACGGGTTGCAGTGAAATTTTGATAGCTTTAGTTAGATTAGATTGGGAATTATGTGATTAGTCAAAAAGTTAAGAAATAGAAATGGTGTATTCTCATTTGTCCCTACCGGACGTAGATGGGAATCAGTGCATTCACATTAATTATTCCCATCTTTCCCCACCGTACGTATGGCGGCAGTAACATGGGGTGGAGACAAAATAAAAATATGGGAATGACGTGTGAATTAAAAAATACTTTTGAAAAATAAGTAGCGTATATACGATACGCTACGAACCTCTAGAACCCACCCTATAAGACCAAGAAATTACATGTATAGATACATATATATATTAAATGTATTATTTGTATTATGTATTTATGTATTTTGTTGCTTATTTATGTTAAATCTTAGATAAACTTTTAGTGGTAATAAACCTTAGTAGTAGCTACAGCACATAGAAATGCGGCACAGATATGTCACCGCCCACAATCTCTGCTGTGCCTTAAGGTTGACTGGCAGAGAATGCCTCTTGGGATTAAGTAAGTAAGTAAGTAAATATTCTTTATTGTGCGCCATACAGTTAAAAACAGATAAGAAATGAAAAACCAAAGTCCGCTTTTTAGACGATAAATTTTCTATTGTGCAGTAAAGTAAATAAATAAACTAGAAACATCAAAAGCCTTTAACTTAAAATTAAACTTATCTAGTTTATACTATATACCGCCATCTAACGGCAATATACCAAAAAGTCCCAATTAAAGTACCGGCTCCGATCACCTCCAGCCCGGATTTATTATCCCTCGCGGACCTCTGGAGTCATCGGTGATTAGATAAGATCGATCTATTGGGAAATGGGTTGCGGTGAAATTTTAATAGCTTTAGGGTTATTACCTATGTAATTAAGTATTTAATTGTTTATAAAAAGTCAAAATTTTCGGTTATTTGGTACTTAATCGATTTCAAAAAGGGGTTGTCAATTCGTCGGAATAATTGTTGTTTTCTTTTAATATTCGTGATTTATTTGTGTCAAACGATTAACATGTATATTTACGAAGTCCATTTCGTAGTCGTGTAGTTTAAAGCAACCAGTTGGAACAAACCGCGCGCGTGATGCGAACTCATCAACCTATCGCATTGTGGCGCTAGACTGCACGATTGGCTCGAATTCGTGTGCGTGACACCGCTGTACTGGCCCCATTCTTATTGTCCGTAAGGCCCGTCTTTAGATATATGTCAATCTCAATACCCACTGCTTGCATAGTGCGGTAGACTTGAGGGCAATTGATGATGACACTTGAAATGTGATGTAACGTGAAAAGTTTGTTTTTCTTGTATCTATCGAAACAGTTAGTAATTGTTAAGTGTTATTTCTAAATAATAAAAAAAACATATCTTATTTCGAATAAAGGAGAGACGCTTTTCAAATAGATTTTCGTTCCGCCTGTTGCTATCTCTATTGCATACTCATTGCAATGTAACTCCTAATTCAATACCTGGGGGCCTAGCCAAGATTACATACTATATCTAAAGAAAAGAAAATAATTGCATTCTGAAGACAGATTCTACGAAAACTTACGTGACTTTTTCCATATCTTATTCTAATTTTGATTTGCGATTTTTATCAAGAATTGTCGTCTTGGCTAGGCCCCCTTCGACGAAGAATGACTTGATTTGAGAGGTGATGAAACAAAGCGTATTGAAATAAAAAAAAGATGATACCAATATCACGGTACGTGGATTAAAGTCCAAAAAAATAACGAAAATGTTGCTCCTGTTTGTAAAAGAAATCTTTTACATTTTATATTTACAAAAAAACATACTTCAACAAAAATCAAATATTCCAAGTCTGAGTTATATCTGATTGCCATATTACAGACAGACTGAACATGAAAGGCAAATTTTTAAATATCTTTTATTGAAGTGCTGATTTGTTAACAATTAAAGTTTTTATATTCCGTTCAGTCTGCTGAGTGTAATAAGCACGGCTTGAGCAGCGGTCATTGCGCTTTTAATACCATAAATTTATAGAAGGTTCAGTGACAAACTTGTTGAAGTCTTAATATGATAATGGAAGTATATATGATAGGGATGGTGACTCCTGGGCGGCTACCGGGAAAATCGAAATTCGTCAATTGCGGGCATTTTTCTCTGTCATTCTACAACAACAATTACGTAGTCGTCTTAGTGAGAGTAAAAGAGAAAGATCCCCGCAATTTGCGAATTTCGGTTTTCGCGGTAGGCCCCCTGACTTTCATCTTCTGTGATTTCTTTTAGATTAGGTAAAGTAAAAGATTTTATATTAGTTTTTCAAACTTGCCACGCCCGTTGGTCCTCATATCAATGACCTTACAATGAGTGCCGGGAACCCGCTTGGCGGGTTCTCATTTCGTAGTCGCTTGCATCTACCAAACGGGAAAACACTGGGATCGCCTACGAGCGGAGCAGTGAGTTCAGGATCTTCTCCGAACGTAGCTCGCTGAGGACTGAGCGGACAGCCGTGCGCGCCATGGATCGCGGGTGTCATTGTTGTTGAATTGTGTTTTTTTTGAGACCCAAATGAGAAGAGGAAATACTAAAAGATTATAATTTTTCATTTTTACAATTAAAGTATAAAACTAAATAAGATTTTTATAATAAGATTTTAAGACATTATAATATACGCATTGAGAAGCAATTTTCAAGTTTCAATAGCTTTGTGCAAAAATAGTTACAAATTATTAAGGTGTGTTTTAGACTTTGTAGAGGTTCGTGATTTCTTTTGTCGAGCTTAAATTCTGTTATCCGGTTTCGTCCAACTTGTTATTTGTATTTTTGACTATCACACAGCCTACTGACACAGAGCCTAAGGTGTTAAGAAAGATTCTGGGACCCGTCAAAAGGGACGATGGCAGTTGGAGAATCCGAAAAAAATCTTATATTATATTCGGCTCGGCAATCGCTTGTTCTACGATTGCCGAGCCGAATATAATATAGGTGAACCAAAAATTCGAGGCATCGTCTCCGCTGGCTTGGCCACCTCGAAAGAATGGGTGATTAATCCCAATAATTCCTCGGAGCACTCCCTGTTATTACCTATGCATTTGTTTTTTACCAATACTTATTTAGGTAATAAGTACCTATAACCGAGCTTCGAGAGATGTTAAAATTTATGAGAAAATGAGGATTGTGATCCGATAACTTTCATGTTTTATCGTCAATTTCCCAATAAAACTCCCTTCCACGTTCGGAAGCCAAACGGTGCGATATTATTTAAATTTTATGCACGTCACGTTAAGCGTCGAGTAGATTGGGACACCGCATCACGCATATTTTAAATAAGGATTATTTTACATGGTGATGTGACAAGACAAAGATAAATACCTAATGGTAGGCTATATTTAGCGGTATTCAAATTTACTACTTAAATGCGGGCGGGTCACGTCTGCCACATGCATACGGACAGGTGGGCAAGTATAGCCACCAATAAGCTAGATGACTAGTTTTTATGAATGGTATCAGTGGATCAGGTTCATTTTGACGTTGAAACGTTCCTAAAAAAACGGCTGGCAATAGTGACGTCACTATTGCAGAGAATCCGTCTTGAAGCGATTTTGTCATATTTATTTATTTTGCGTGATGGGTTGTCGGCACTACTCTTGCCAACCCAACTCTACCAAGAAGCCTAGTAGACCCTTAAAGTTGCCAACGACTTCTGGGAGAGACCCCGGCGAACCGAGGTATTGTGCCCGGTACTCTGCCAACCCTGGGCATTCAAGAATGACGTGGGCGGCTGTCTCCTCTGCCCCCCTGCAAGCTCTGCAGAGGGGGCTATCTGTAACACGTAGGGTTAGTAGGTGTTTGTTTAGTGGAGCGTGGCCGGTTATGGCCCCAGTCAAAAGCCGGAGCTGTGGCCTCTTCAGCTGTCTCAGCCTCCTCGACAAACCGGGGTCGAATTGTCGGGAGGGCTTCCTTCCCCTGCCTGCACGTGCCTAGGTTAGACCAGTACTGTTGGTGTTTTACCTTGGTGTTGTGTCGCAGCATGTTCCGGAGCCAGGCATAAGGCAGAAGTATAATTGGCTCCGGTCCTGCCACCGGAATGATAAGTTAATTACATCATTTTGATGTCAAAGTTTACGTATGAATTGGCTTCCCGTAATAATACGGTTGTCACGAGGCAATCTTTTCACAACAGGAAAAATCATGGTAGCAATACAATCATGATATCAGTTGTCCGATAAAGCCCGAACACATTACATGATTGAAGTCATCAACTCAAAGTGATATCGCCATACAATGCCTTTGGGTCCCATAACCCAAAATAATGAATTCATCAATTTATTTGAATACGTATTGTCACAGATTTCAACGAGACCAGATACCCTAGAGTTATTATTACACGCGATCGATGTGTGTCCACGAGCGTTTATATATATATATATATATATACTACGTCGGTAGCAAACAAGCACACGGACCGCCTGTGGGTAAGCAGTCTCCGTAGCCTATGTCCGAATGCAACTCCAGAGGAGTAACATGCGCGTTGCCGACCCTAACACTTGACACCCTCGTTGAGCTCTAGCAACCTTACTCACCGGCAGGAACACGACACTATGAGTAGGGCTGCGGTTTTCTGTAAGGTGGAGGTACTTCCCCAGCTGGACTCTGCTCTAGGTCTGGAATGACGTCCGCAGTGCTGTGCCCTACCACACAAAGCGAGATGACATTCACAATGCCCATACCTTTCTTTTGGACGCAGTTTAAGGATGTACCCAGGTACGATGCGTCGAAAGAATGTTCTTTTCCCGACTACGGCAAAAAGGAGGGTTATTATTTTGACCACATACTGGTTTTATTTATTATAACCTATAACCCCAGAAATCCCAAAATTAATTAAATACAGCTTAGTCTATATGTATTCCGTCACTGGTTTATTTAAAACATTTATTTCGTTTTGATTATTTAATTGTACCTGAATTTGAGGCAGTCTTCGTCTTCAGGTGCCCTCTGCTATTGCAGTTTGACAATAATTATAGTAATCAGAACCTTCGATACAGCAGCTCGTAATCGTGTGCTTTTTTGGAACCATTCGCGCAGTTCTCTAAGCCATGATATTCTTCTTTCACCGACACTTCTTTTTTTTTAAATTAAAAAACTGATCGGCGATTGGCTCTAGTCACACCTGATCGAAAGTGAAGACAGGGCCTAAGATGGAACTCACCGGTTCAGTAGTAACCTATTCACTCTTGCTTTAAAGAGACCGAGGTCATATTTATCAGATGGCGGGAGCGCATTCCATGCTTTAGCCGTCCGTACCAAAAAATAGAGAGAATAGAGAAAGTTTTACCATGAGTCTTCCCTTGTATTATCAACTAAATACTCTCTCGTACTTTTGACTTCTAATTATGTGGCCTAGATATTAAAGTTTCCCCCTATTTGTGTTAACGATCTCTAAACATACACCCATCAGCTGAAGAACCTCTACATCAAGAGTGAAGTATACGTGACCGTCTATACAAAAAGAGAAAATGTTTTTCCACTTCTAATTATTTTCCATTCCCCATGATTTTTTAGTATGTTATTCTCTTCTTCTTCCTCGCGTTGTCCCGGCATGTAGCCACGGCTCATGGGAGCCTGGGGTCCGCTTGACAACTAATCCCAAGATTTGGCGTAGGCACTAGTTTTTACCAAAGCGACTGCCATCTGACCTTCCAACCCAGAGGGTAAACTAAGCCTTGTTGGGATTAGTCCGGTTTCCTCACGATGTTTAGCTTCACCGAAAAGCGACTTGTAAATATAAAATGATATTTCGTACATTAAGTTCCGAAAAACTCATTGGTACGAGACGGGGTTTGAACCCGCGACCTCCGGATTGCAAGTCGCACGCTCTTACCCCTAGGCCACCAGCGCTTATGTATTTTTAGTATGTTATTGACACAATAAAAAACTAGGTTTAAAGGTTTTCCTTCTTTCAAAAGCTGCAAAACAATATTTTTTTGAGCGAGATCTATAATCCTAGAATATAATATTATGCTGAAGCGATCGACATCAAAAGGTTTGGTTAGTGGAAACCCGTTTTCTCCCGAAATGGAATTTCATAGAAAACCCCCTATTCCACCTATCCCTACTGCGATATCCCCACCAGTGTGGACATATGGAATATTTTTCCATTTAGTTCTACTGGTAGGGATATTATTCCATTTATCCCTACTGAAATCCACTGCGGTAGGGACTCACGGAATTATTTCCAACTATCTATACTGGCTTCCCCCCTGGTGGGGACTCGCGGAATTATTTCCAACCATCTATACTGACTGCCTACCTGGTGGGGACTCGCGGAATTATTTCCAACCATCTATACTGGCTTCCCCCCTGGTGGGGACTCGCGGAATTATTTCCAACCATCTATACTGACTGCCTACCTGGTGGGGACTCGCGGAATTATTTCCAACCATCTATACTGGCTTCCCCCCTGGTGGGGACTCGCGGAATTATTTCCAACAATCTATACTGACTGCCCACCTGGTGGGGACTCGCGGAATTATTTCCAACCATCTATACTGACTGCCTACCTGGTGGGGACTCGCGGAATTATTTCCAACAATCTATGGTGGGGACTCTTTTGGCCCTTACTTATTTGCACTAATCATGAAAAACCTGTTGAGATGGGTTGGGAATCTAAATTTCAACTTTCTAGCTATCACGGTTCTTGAGATACAGTCACATGTCAGACGGACGGACAGACGGACAGCGAAGTCTTAGTAACAGGGTGCCGTTTTTTTTGTATCCCTGCCAAACAGCAAGTAAAGTCGGGCTGAGTGGAGAAAATTCCATATTGCCCTACCAAACAGCAATTAGGTAGGGCTAAGTGGAAGAAATTCCATGTATCCCTACTAGGGGGAAAGTGATTGGGCTAAGTGGAAGAAATTCCATGTATCCCTACTAGGGGGAAAGTGATTGGGATAAATGGAATAAATTCCATCTTGCTCTACCATTAAAAACTGGGAGGGACAGATGGACAACTCGATTCCATGTATCCCTACCAGTAGAACTAAATGGAAAAATATTCCATATGTCCACACTGGTGGGGATATCGCAGTAGGGATAGGTGGAATAGGCGAAAATAACCGTTATTTCGTTAGATTCGAAAGACTATTTTTCCCTCATAATCACTCTGTCTTGCCGTGAAATACGCAGCATTCGTCGATACACCGACATCACAAACGCCTCTACCTTCTTCTTCATGATAGTGAGTGTCCACGCTCCAGCATACAGAAGGATAGAGAAATGTGGCAGTGCGCAAGCAAGGCAGTAGGTACGAGCGTTTTTACATTGTCCGATCCGATATCGGATGTCGGATACGACCACAGTCCCTTTTCATATATATATATATATTTTGAAATAAACCAAAAAGGCAGTACTTGGTGCCGCAGATGACTTTCTAGCAGCTGTTTTACTCCAAGCATCATCCCACATCCGATGTCAGATCAGACCATGAGAAAACGCTCTTAATGTGTGTACAATTTAAGTGCAGAGAAGTCTTAGTGGTACATTGCGTTGCGTCGCGTTGTTTCGTCGCAAAGGTGGTCGCATCGTCAACGCTGCGTTGCTTTGCATATATCAAAAATTTAAATATATTTATTTCAAGAAATTGGCTTCACAAAAGAGGCCGTAGAACGAGCCCCATACTAAGTTCAGCCTGTATCGTGGCAATTGTTTATGACATGCATCAAACTTTAATAATTATAGGTACATTGTACGAGTATATTGTGATTTGTGAAATAAACTAAAAAAAAATGCGGTGCGACGATGCGCTGCAACGCAACCCAGCACCAGTGGCGCCTAGGAGACTAGCCAAGATGACAATCGTATGCAGAAAACAAAACGTTATCATTTCAATACATTATTTACGATTGTCATCTTGGCTAGGCGCCCTGGCCCTTAAGACCTACTGTAGAAAAATTAAGGCTCCAGTCAGACACGCCACGCATACCTATTCGTAAGTCCTAACTCTTCAATCGAGTTTAGTTCGCGTGTCACACGAGCATACGACACACGTTCTATGCGTGATGACACAGGGTTCTAAAATACAGACGGCCCTGCGTTTAAATTGAAGAAGACTGATAGGTCGATGCTAATATTCAAATTTGTTATAGTTAAGAACTGGTTTTAATAAGACCTTGACGATCTTCTTGGTGGTTGACGCGCATCGCAAGCACGACTTTCTCTTCATTTCGCATACATTAATCAGTTTAATGATTTTAAAAGTCGTATTAAAAAAGATCAAAACTGTAACATGTTAGTAAATCTGAATCGGGAATCGTTAATAAATAATATCTGGCAAACGCGCATATAAAAAAAATGCGTTTTCCCAGAGTTAAGACCTATTTAGATTTGTTATGGAAAGTATCTACCTTCCAGTCTTCTAGTATTTTGCTCTCTATCTTTTGAACCGGGCGAGACACAATATAATTGAATTTCGGAACTATTATATCCAGAAGTTTAGGTAGTAAAAAAAACGTTTTTAGTAACCTTAATGTCATATCTTACGATGTGCCACGTGTTGAGTTTATTTGCTAACTTTTTCGCTTTTATAGTTAATTACATGTATGGAGTGTCCCCCTAAAATTATACTTTTATTAATTTTAAACTAAATAGCTGCTCACAAAATACATTTATATTCCAAATTTCGTGAAAATATATATTACAGTTTCCGAGAAAAATGGCAGTGACACACGGACATACGGACGGACGGACGAACATGACGAAACTATAAGAATTGACACACGCTGAGTGTTATCCTTTTCTGGAACCACCCGCAGCACTGTAACTTCTAATTTACCCAGATTTAAGTCTATTTTCATGTTGTTGTGTATGTGTGTTTCGAATAAAAGCATCATTCATTCATTCAATTCCGTTTTTGCCATTTTGGCTACGGAACCCTAAAAAGAGGATGATTAACTCCAGCAAACTAAATTATCTCAACAATTTTATTGGACCAGGAACGGGAAGGGCCCTATAAATGATTCCTTTCTGTACACCATTCTCTCATACATTGATATCGTCAATACTAGCCCCCGTGCACCAATGAAACTGAATTGCGTATTCAAGTCACATTGGCACATTTCGGTGCGCCTGCGGCCACGCTCACAAAACAACGCCGTGTGTTTACACTTTACACACCGTGCATGACTACGGAATTCAGCAAATCCCTGGCCTTGTTGGTATTCCTATGATTTTCGAGTTCAAGGAATTTCCTCTCGACTCTAAAACCAACGTAAGTGTGGCTTTAGCTTACACAATGCTTCTACGAACGTTGAGGTTAAAGTAATAGCAGCTTGCTTAAGTTTGAACGATTGAAGTTGGGAAGCACAGCCCTTAGCTTAGTTTTAGTGGACGGTCACGTAATGGTCGTAAAGGATCTTTATAATACTAAGTATTACCTAGGTTTATTTTTTATGAACAAAATTATGTAAACTTAATATGTAAATGTAAACAACTTATACTGTGTTCATATGATATAATATGTAGTAACCTTAGTAATATAAATTAATCATATAATTTAGATAAAGGTACTAACGTTGAAAATGAGTGGCCTCATTTCATCGTTAAACATAAGTTTGGCGAACCTAATATAAGTTTAAATGTACAATTTTTTTTAATATAGCATTTTGTATTTCGTGAGAATTTTTTTTCTAGAAAGTCTAGAAACAGGCCGACATCATTAAAATGTCAAGCTGTTGACAAACTTTACTTTCTCAACTAAACATGCCTATTGTTGAGCGTATAGTTCAAAATCGTCTTGATACGACCCAACATCAAATACAGCTTATAGATTCAAACCAAGATAAGTTGATAGCGATTTTGATAGCCCAAGTGTCAAAAGTAAACGTCATAAATTCATAGAAATTTGACGTTTAAAATAACCCGCGCACCGTCTGAGCTATCAAAATCAATATAGGTAAAAAACTTAAGTAAGTCACCTGTTGTATGTAGTTGTGACGTGTTCGAATAGACAATACATGTTTAAAAGACACACACAAACAGAACAAATGTCTATTCGAACACGTCACAACTACACACGACAGGTGACTTCTTAAGTTTTTTACCTATACCAACTTATCTTGATCTTAATATTATTATAACGAGCCAATTGTGTCCCACTGCTGGGCAAAGGCCTCCCCCCTCTTCTTCCACTCATCCCGGTTTTGAGCTACGACCGACCAGTCGCCGACGAGGTCTGCCAGATCCCCGTTTGACCCAGCACCCAATCCGTGGTTATCTTGGCCCACCAGTCATTCGGCATGCGGCAGACATGTTAAGTAATAATTATCTTATGTTAGTGTCGTGGCTTCGTGGGTGTGGCTTTATAATTACAGATGTTAATAGTTAATACCCTCAATATTTTTATAAAGCTCTGTTTCATTAAAAAGATAGGAGTCAACTTTTTTAATTCAACTTTAAGCTTTTAGCTAACTACATAAAACATAGAGCCTATAATATTCTGTCTAACATCTTATGCCTAAAATTAGCCCCCAGTCAGTTCCGATACGAGTAAACTTGCGATCCGCGAGAAATATTAGGCGTAGGTACATTTAGTATAATTTTAAGCCACTAATTAAAACACACAATTCTGCACTGGACTGTTTTATTAATCACTTGCCTATACAATTTTGAATGTGAATCGTTAAAAGCCGAAATGCTAAGTGGTTTTTACTTCGAGCACTTTTCAATGAACCTCGAATCGGCAGAGCGGATAATTGACTTGTTAGCATATGACATGAGGTAACGGGAATAGGAGATTTGGAAGTTGTTTTGAATAACGTACAAAATGCTAATAAATGGTAAATAAAAAAGATGAAAAGTCGAATAATAATATATGTAGGTAGTTATAATTTGTTAGGTATGAATAAAATTGGGCACAATTTTGATCTAGATTATTTGTTGTACAGTCAGGATCAAAATTAGCGGATCAAACAAGGCGTCAAAAGTATCTCCCATTTTGTAACACTTTAACAAAAATTGATGTTTCTATATGTAGAACAATTAAGACTGTAATGGGTATAGTATTGAACGTGAATTTTAGAGATTTATCTATATTTGGAAAAGTTATCCGGAATATCAAATACTTTTGGCGCATTGTTTCATCCACTACTATTGATGCTGACTGTACCTAACAAATTTTAGTTAACGATATGGTTATTGTTAACTCTGCTAAAAAAATAAATTCGTCTACAGAATTACAGAGACATTATCATCAGATATTATCGTAAGTAATAAATAGTCATTTGTGTAACAAGAGAGGAAAGATGGTTTTTCTTGCGAGTGTTGATTTTGAGTCTCTCGCTACGCTCAAGATTCTATAATTGAATCACGAGCGCAGCGAGGGACTTAAACACGAGATGTAAAATAACTTTGCTCTCGTGTGACACATACTACTTTTCACCTCAGTAGTGAGAACATATTAAAGCTTAAAAAATTCAACATCAAGTAAAGTTTATTTATTTACTTTCATGAATGAAAGGCATCATCATTATGACGAAAGCTTGTCTCACTCCCTGGAGTGACGAAAGTCGCACTTTCGTCACTCGGAGTGATGAAAGTAGGCTTGTTCGAGCTGCTGAGGTGAAAATAATCATTTGAACACTTATTACAACCGTATTTAATTAGGTCACAACACAATTAGTGGCAAAAGAATCTGTCTTCTTCTTCCTCGCGTTGTCCCTGCATTTTGCCACGGCTCATGGGAGCCTGGGGTCCGCTTGACAACTAATCCCAAGATGTGGTGTAGGCACTAGTTTTTACGAAAGCGACTGCCATCTGACCTTCCAACCCAGAGGATAAACTAGGTCTTGTTGGGATTAGTCCGGTTTCCTCACGATGTTTTCCTTCACCGAAAAGCGACTGGTATCAAATGATATTTCGTACATAAATTCCGAAAAACTCATTGGTACGAGCCGGGGTTTGAACCCGCGACCTCCGGATTGCAAGTCGCACGCTCTTAGCATGTAAGTACATACAATTTGGATTAAATGGACCAAAATAGTATAATATTTTTTTTTGTTTCAATCAGAGAATAAATTGCGTGATATTTGTCGAGACCCCCCCTCTCCCCAACGTGAGATTAGATGAGATTTGACTCGACCCCCTCCCCCCTTTAATCATCTCACGTAATTTATGGACGCCCCCTTACCGCTAGGCCACCAGCGCTTCAAAAGAATCTGTAATCTCCTATAAGCAACACTTTATTTCTTAAATAGGTAAGTATTAAATATTTTAGTTACGTACGTTGTTTTAATGTTGGATTAGTTTAATTCCGTATACAATTTAGTTCTTGTAAGGTCAATTTATTTTACAGTAGATATGGTGCTACTTTACCGCCCTAGTGCGGTAACTATAACTGTCTACGTATGTCGAAAATTTAAATTTCATATGTACCGTAAAACGTTGTACAATACACTTGCGGAAAGGTAATTAAACTCGTGTCGATTTATTTATTACTTTTCGCACTTGTATCTTTATATACTAATTTAAGTTATATCCATGGGGTCCCAACGCGCATAAGTTTTTTGCAGAAATCGCGAAGCTTCTGGATGACGTAACTGGTGACCGAAGAGCTGGCGGCTTCCTCGCACAACGTATCAGTATCGGGATACAACGACGAATTGCAGCCAGCATCCTTGTTACAATGACTCAAGGGCCTATTTTAGATTTAAGCTAGTTATAGTAATCCTATGTATATTTATATATATTTTAAGGTCTCAGGGTGGATTTTAGAACAAAAACGGCAGAATAAACAAATCACAATTATTTTATTCGAAGTTCTAATAAATATCACAAAATTAAAGGAACAAATCGCACATTTTATATTACATAACGAAATATAAAATAACAGCATGGAACGATATCAAAGTAGCTCACGCTATCACGACGGCGGCCGAAGGCAAAATGTTCCGAGCAACGGTTTGCACCGGTTTTTATAGCCTATGCCTGGTAGGGTAGACTTGATGTTGCCAACACGGCATCTCCTGACTAGAGGTCGTCCACGACCTCTTGAGTAACATCCACGGAGCCTGTGGTGCCAGCAGTGGATGGCTGAAGGACGGGCACTCGTCACGCGCCGGGTTCTGATAGGCTGGTTGCGCTGTCCGACGCGTTCATCGTCAAAGGTTGAGGGGCCGGTTCAGAGCAGCTCGTACGGGCTCCAGGCGCGAGGTCCGTCAGAGTTTCACCTGGACAGTCATCAGTGTCATCAGCTGGAATTGGAGAGAGCAATTATAACACACGCTTACATTTTATTTCAACCACATCTACCATGTACGTTAATTCAATGTTTCGTCAATACATCTTTTGCTATTTAACGTGTTTTTTTTTTTCTTTTTACACAAGAACACAAATATCAAAAGAAACCTATCGGAGTGCAGATAACGTGGCATGCTTACTCCTATAAGATTTAAATAAAGAAAGAATACTGCCCTGTAAGTGTTTCCCTTCCTTCCAAGCCAACTTCAGTAAGGTAGCGCCAGTAGACTCGTTCAGAGCAGCATCCGCCGGGTATGGAGCTCGGTGCGCCGGCTCTATGACGTAATGCATGGGGTAACCGACGAACGGTTAAACTCGAACCACGAGTTTGACAGTGATGAACACATAACTACGACCGTAGTTAGGTATACGGTCATCAGGTGACGAACACCTACACAGGACCTTTAGGCAAGACGATGACGAACATCAAGTCTGTGCCCACCTGTGGCATCCTCGAATGCAGTAACAAAGTATGCTTGTTCGAGTACTCCGACGAACGGATAGGCTCGACGTACGAGCTAGTCCAGCGACGAACGCATGATCAACAGGCGACGAACGCCTGACAAGACAAAATACGTGCCAGTAGGAGAAGACCGCCATTTCAGTAGGCGACGAACGTCATGTCAGTAGGCGACGAACGCCATGTCAGTAGGCGACGAACGCCATGTCAGTAGGCGACGAACGCCATGTCAGTAGGCGACGAACGTCATGTCAGTAGGCGACGAACGCCATGTCAGTAGGCGACGAACGCCATGTCAGTAGGCGACGAACGCCATGTCAGTAGGTGACGAACGCCACTGAAAAGGGCAGCTCATGTCTCGGGGCACCACTCGCCACGCCAAGGCACCATACACTGATGCCGCTTGAGTCTCTCTCCCGCAGCTGCCGCTGAGTAGACTCAGGCCGTAGCGTCCACTCATCAAGAAATAAGTTTTCCTGTAGACTAAAAATGTTTTATTACAAAAACAAGATCGCCAAATTGGAACTCTCGTGATTCTTGCCCCGTATTTAACGAAGGCTTCTAATTCACAAGGCTCGGCCTTACCTGACCTTGACTTAAGTACTAACCTATCTAGGTATTCGACCTCAGTGACCAAGAAAGTGCATTTCCGACGATTAATGGAAAAACCCGCCTGAGTAAGAGTCTTTAAGACGTTTCCTAGGGTCAGTATTTATGTGATCTCACAGGTTGAGCAAATTTAATCACTTCTACCAAGCTTGTGCAATTTGAGACGCGCCGTGCACTGCCACACTGGAACCTTGTGTAGTATCGCGATCCGCACTAATACTAGGTCTACGTACGTACGATCGACCTGTATGGATGAAACTCGTTCCCTCCCAATAACGCCGCTGAGGTGATTTGTTTACGGATGGTTTGCACCTACTTGAACGAGAACTACTGTTAGCACCAGAACTGCGACGTGAACGTCTTAGAGGTCTATTATGATCATCTGCAGACCTTCTACGCGAATACCCATAAGACCGCGGAGTCATACTACGATGCGCACTCCGAGACCGGTAACGCGATCGAACACGCGAGTAATCACGACGGAGACGCGATCTAGAACGCCTATTAGTACCCAATAATCTCATTCCTGCGAGTCAGATTGCAATCGGTACCGAGAACTAACGCGTGAGCCATTTCGGGAACTACTACACATACGAACACGCGATCTACTTCGCGACGTCCAGTAACTTCCTCAATGTCGCTGGATCACTTGATATGTTAAACCACAAAAAAATACCAGTCGGTCCAATATTATACGTCTAATCAAGAATCAATTTTAATGAACACACTTTTGGTAACCGCACATTTACAACATCAAAGTCTAAGAACGACAAAACTACGATTTATAATGATTTGCCGAAATAAAACACTAACGTACTACAATAAGCAACACGGTTACGCAAAATCGAACACTAAAAGCAATGCAACAGAATGCTTTTAAAGATTACCCGCATGTAACCGGAATTTCATCGTAAACATCGCATAAAAAAGACGCGATAATAACCATTACACCATAAAAGTAGTCAAATGTAAAATTTGTTCCTTTTTAATGTGGGCTGCAACGTTCTTTATCCAACTTCTGATTTAAGGTCTCAGGGTGGATTTTAGAACAAAAACGGCAGAATAAACAAATCACAATTATTTTATTCGAAGTTCTAATAAATATCACAAAATTAAAGGAACAAATCGCACATTTTATATTACATAACGAAATATAAAATAACAGCATGGAACGATATCAAAGTAGCTCACGCTATCACGACGGCGGCCGAAGGCAAAATGTTCCGAGCAACGGTTTGCACCGGTTTTTATAGCCTATGCCTGGTAGGGTAGACTTGATGTTGCCAACAATATCGATTATGTATATTGTTATTGTAAATTTATCTAAATTAAATTGACGACCGGTCTGGCCTAGTGGGTAGTGACCCTGCCTACGAAACCGATGGTCCCGGGTTCAAATCCTGGTAAGGGCATTTATTCGTGTGATAAGCATGGATATTTGTTCCTGAGTCATGGGTGTTTTCTATGTATTTAAGTATTTATAAATATTTATATATTATATACATCGTTGTCCAAGTACCCTCAACACAAGCCTTATTGAGCTTACTGTGGGACTTAGTCAATTTGTGTAAAAATGTCCTATAATATTTATTTTATTTTATTTATATGTTTTTAGTCATATTTTAATTTTGTGTAATTATGTGTATTCAACGCGACACCATCCCTCTTCAAACCTACACTTAAAGTCACGCAACACAATAAATAACATTCACCCAATGTCTTCCCTCAGCACACAAAACAGCACATTACATCCTTCATTACTCCACAACGAGGAAACTTGTTTCCCTTTTTGCTAGTTAGCAAACAAGGGCAGAAAATGACGTGTTTAACGAGCGAAACAACGGTATTATCATCAAGCCGTAACCGAACAAACTACAGATTATATAATACCATAGCAGATACGCCAGTTCATTTATTTATTTAAACTTTATTGCACGATATAAAATTGTACAAATGGCGGACTTAAATATTCTATTACTCACTACATTCACACTGTGATTTATGTTTTATTTCTTCAAATTAAATTTGCAACTTGCAACTAACACCATAGAGTCACAAACTCAGTTCATTCACTTTTCTCAAACATTATCACGTTATAAACACGTTAGGTGTCGGCTTACGTGAGCGAATAACTCGCGAACGCGA
The DNA here is from genome assembly GCF_033807575.1 of Cydia pomonella. Classification (NCBI taxonomy): domain Eukaryota; kingdom Metazoa; phylum Arthropoda; class Insecta; order Lepidoptera; family Tortricidae; genus Cydia; species Cydia pomonella. The sequence continues at coordinate 675,321 of NC_084719.1, read as the reverse complement.
AGCGGCGCGGGTGAATTCAATCCTTTGATACCAATGGAAGTGTCCTACGTGGGCGATCTCGTTGTGAACGCGAATGCCGTTGGGCCGCCACGCCGCGCCGCGTCGTATCGCGAGTTATTCGCGCACGTAAGCCACTGCGTTATTAATCAAGTTCGCCATCTCTGAAGTGAATAAATCGCAATACGGAGCCGAGTTAAGCATAGAGTCTGGCATGAAGAGCGCGTGCCGCAATAGTGAGTATCATCGATCCAGGCCGGTACGCGCCAGCGCCGGCGCCAGCAACCGCGGTGCTCGGAGTCTGCTCCGCAAGTCGTAAACGTGATATTAATTCTTTAAAGAAAACATGGAATATTCACCACCTCCAGCAAAACTGACTGACTGAAGACTGTATATTTGTATCGGAGTAAATGAGATATCACTTTTACTGGACCTGAGGGCTGGGCTAGGGAATTAATAAGAAAACTATGCATATAAATAAAAATGAGCATTCTTTGTGCAATATTACTCGGTAGCGGTTTAAATACTTGCAAATGTTCTAAAATTGTGATTTTAATTGCAGGTATAAGTCAAAAAAACAAAGATATAGGTACAATCGTTTCATGGTGACATTAAGACCAATCTCTGCAATCATGTATCGAGTACGGCGACGGTCTTTGAAATATAATTAATATTAAGATATGTAGTTTTTTCGCTTTACTAAAACACATAGTTTTTTTTAACTGCTTAAGCAACATCAATTTCAACGAATCGGGTGTTGACAGCCCCTTAACAATGCTCAGAAGACGGCAAAGAATTTCTCACTTGTAGTAAGCCGACAAGTCGGCTTACTTGAAAATCACTGTGAACAAAAAAAAACACTGTCTTTTATTGGAGAGTGGTGTATCTGTTTTGTTAAATAAACTTTGGTTGAAGAACCGGGAGACCAATTCCAATTTATAAATGATAGTAGTCGCTCGTACGTCTCTCTCACGCCAACACATGTACGGACAAGTACGAGCGAAATGCACGCCTGACAACCATCATTTAGATATCATCTTGATGTCAAAATGTAAGTTTGAATTGACCTCCTAAACTATCTGGCATTATTGGGTATTTCCTAGAGATGCCACGAAAATTCGGCAACTATTTGGTACATATCAGGCCTATTCGGCCACTTTGCTGAATATACCGTATCCGGCCGAATGTTGCTTGCGGCCAAATACCGAATTTTTGTTACCTAAACAGAAAAATTACATGATAAAATTAACCATAACTAGGTATATTTAATATTTAAAATGTAATTTTGGAAAGTTGTTAAACAAGTTTAGGTAATACGAATACCCCGTTTTGAGCATATGTTGATGACAAAGTATTATATTTGATCATGGGTTGATTTGATTGACGACCCGATTTGTAGAATGATTAAAACACATCTAAGATCTTGGAAAGATCTTTAAAAGATCGATAACTAAACGACACGTCAAAATTGACGTTTATTTCGATTCCGCTGTGATCCCAATAAGATCTCTCTACGATATTTCTAACGTCAAAGTGACAGTGGTTGCCCGAATCGAGCTGCTTCTCTTAATTATACGACATACAAACGATATCTAAATGAGAACTTATCTAAACCAGAACTTATCGTTATCGTATTTCATTCTTCGAGTCGAGCCGTGACTCTTCATTCATTAATTCTGTTCAACAAAAATAATATATATCTAAGCAAACGTTGTGCTTTAATTGCGAACAGTTTACATAATTAACGTGACTCAAAATGTTCGCATGTCATGACGAATATTCGGCGGTTTGGCCGAGAGAGGGGCCGAAAATTCGGTCAAAACCACTACTGTTCGGAGCACCTCTAGTATTTTCTACTAACTTTGAACAATCTGCGTCTGTTACCAATTTATATTGTTCCAAGTAATAAAAACTTTGATGAATCTTGAATTGCGTTGATTGTTTAAATTAGTTTATTTTAAGTTTTTTTCTTTTAATTCAGGACCTTTTGTACGGATTTTATTATGGGTTTCCTTTTTTATTAAAGATGTTTAAGTTAGAAGTAAATGTTGGTTTAGATTTAGCAATTTTCTTTTTAATGTAAGCATTTATAATTATTAGGAAAAGCAAAAAGTTATTATTAATTTAACTAAAATATCAAGCTTTCGAATCATAACCTCGTAAGGCCCGCCATACAAAATTTTCCTATTTTAATTTGAACCTTATTGTATAGTAAATTGGGATTAATTTAGTTTGAGAAAGCGATGAAACAAAATAGTTTAAAGTTTCTAATTAGATTGAAATGGAGTGGATATTGTAATGCATATTGGGCCTGACCAGAACAATTAAGATTATTATCTAAAAAAATCGGACAAGTGCGAGTCGGACTCCCCCACCGAGGATTCCGTACTTTTTAGTATTTGTTGTTATGGCGGCAACAGAAATACATCATCTGTATAGCGTCCATAGGCTACGGTGACGGTTTACCATCAGGCGGGCCGCATGTTTGTTTGCCACCGAAGTGGTAGGAAAAAAAGTCTGTGAAAATTTCAACTGTCTAGCTATCACGGTTCATGAGATACAACCTGGTGACAGACGGACAGACAGACGGACAGACGGACAGACGGACAGACGGAAAGACGGACAGACGGACAGACGGACGGACAGCCGAGTCTTAGTAATAGGGCGGGACCCTATTACTAAAACTCCGACTAAGAAATGTAAGATCCTGAAGGGCTTCAAATAACTTTATCTATGGAAGAGCTGTAAACCTAATATGCTAATATGCCTAACTTCTACTGCCCTTTTTTTTTGACTCAGGGGGAATCCGTTATGGATCCCACTGGCACGGGAGAAGCCGAGTGGGTATGTCCGACTCCCACGGACTAAACCCCCTGGGGTGTTCCACCGCGCGCTTTGTGGACGGGGTTTCGGGAACGCGATTGTAGACTTCCGATACTCCGTCGGCGTTGCCATTACGGGCTCGTCTTTTGTGGCTGCTGCAGCAGCCTACTCCGCTGAAGACGCCTCGGAACACTTGAGGGCCTTCCAGCTCGGAACCTCTTTAGGCGAGTGATGGAACTCCCATAACCAACCCTAAACAACCCTAATTCCCTAGCCCTACCATAGATTCACGGTGTCCAAATAAGAAGAGCGGACGGAGAGTCCGCTGTTTTATCCTTTGGGAACCCTAAAAATTGAACAAGTGACCTCCAATAGAAAGTCGCATACCCTCACGCACCGCTAGGCTTCGCTTATTCTACACCGTCATATGACTTACTATCATGTAATTAACTACTCCCATCATCCTGCTAGCGGTGTCCCAGCATTTTTGCCGCGGCTCACTGGGGAGTCTCGAGTATGTTGGTTTTATCCCAAGATTTTAAATAAGCATTAGTTTTACGCTGCGCTCTAAAACTCAGATTATAGATGTAGCTCGAAAAGCGGCCAAGTTAAAGTGGGACTGGGCTGGGCATGTCTGCCGCATGCCGAATGACTTGTGGGCCAAGATAACCACGGATTGGGTGCCCCACGAGTCAAACCGGGGATCTGGCAGACCTCGTCGGCAATGGCGGGACGGAATAACTTAGACTCCTTTTTGAGGGACTGGCCGGTCGTAGGTCAAAACCGAGATGAGTGGAAGGCCGGCCTTTGCCCAGCAGTGGGACACAATAGGCTCGTTATAATATATATATTATAATATATTAGTTTTACGATGGCGACTAAAAGTAGAAAGTAATTTTTTTTTTGCGAATTCGGGGTTGGTCCCATAAAAAATTCCTCAGTATGACCTACGTATTCAGCCCGTAAATTATTGCAGATGCCTAAATAAACAACCTGTATACATAGAAAACACTCATTCCTCACGAACAAATATCACACAAGTAATTGCCCTTACCGGGATCCTTTTTTTTTCTTTTCTTTTTTTATAGGACATTATTACACAAATTGACTAAGCCACAGTAAGGTCAATAAGGCTCGTGTTGAGGGTACTTAGACAACGATATATATAATATATACATATTTATAAATACTTAAATACATAGAAAACACCCAGGACTCAGGAACAAATATCCATGCTCATCACACGAATACATGCCCTTACCAGGATTTGAACCCAGGACCATCAGCTTTGTAGGCAGGGTCACTACCCACAAGGCCAAACCGGTCGTCAAATTATTACTACCAAATATTCCGAATTTAATAAAGCTATTATCAGCTAAGTCGATCGCGCAGTTTCGGGAGCAGGCACCCGTGAATTATGCGGCATAATATTCTCGTTATTATGCACAAAGCATGCCATTATGCTACACTAGAGAATATTCATAATAGCGCCAGTTACTAAGAAGAATATTTCGAGAGACATGTTAATATTGACAAAGGAGCGATCACAAAACATCCGTGTCCATGTCCGTCATTCTCATTCTTTCTCAATCGTATGGGTTGTGACGGAAAAACCTTATCTTTTTTTCGCCTAACCCCCAAGTCCATCATCATATCAGCCCTTTATCGCCTACTGCTGAGCATAGGCCTCTCTTCCAGTACTCCACTTGTCCCGGTCCTGAGCTAATCTCATCCAGAAGTGACCCGCAATCTTCCGAATGTCGTCCACCCAACGAGCCAACGGACGCCAGGGGCTTCTTTTAACCGAAAGCGGTCAACATTCCGTTAACATTTTAGTCCACCTGCTATCACTCTGCCTAGCAACATGTCCCGCCCAATTCCATTTTAGTTTGGTAATGGCCCTTTCCGACGTATTGGTATAATGGAAAGGGACAAACGATTATGATTAGCGGCTTGTCAACTTTAGTAGACGTTTATGAATAAGGGGCAAGTCCATACCGTCCGATAAGGAATTTCGTTTCAATAATTGGTTATCAATATAAAATTGAAACAACTTGGAAAGCCTTTCACAATACACGTGTATTCATTTTTAACTAAAAACAAATTTCATAGCGAACAGCCGGTCCATTTATTTATTTTACACCAAAATTAATGGAATAACACAGAAGAGGATTTATTTTGTATAGTTTCGGTATCACAACAGCTGTTACATTTTTAGTTTTTGTTTTTTCACGTCGATTGTTATATCTGATAAACGACTATGGCAAAATGCTCCTGCTTTATTTTTCGTGTTTCGAAACTGGGGCAATATTTTAAGTTTGACATGTAGAGTGTGACATAACAAAAGGATGGTGAATACTCGTATAAACCACAAAAACTAAATCGTAGATTTAGTGACTGACTGACATACTGGGGTATGTAAATGTAATTATTATTGTAAATATAATGAACTGACTGTTAAAGTATTTGCATGCCATTTGTCGCTAGACATGTGCTATTCTTGTAGCATGTCATTTCACATTAATATTTAGTACCTGGGCGACCGAGCTTTGCTCGGTTATAACTATTTATTGTAATATGGTAGTGTATAGGTGATAATCTTAACTACATTTTTTTACTAAATTAAACTTGTCTATATAAATAAAAAATAAAATATTATATATAAGCTTGAACATATAAAAAAAAAAACAAGTTAGTCACCGGGCGGGATTCGAACCTGTAACACTGGTTGTTGCTTGCCGCCCGCGTCTTAACCTGCTGGACCAGACGGACAGTGGCCTGCAACACGAAATTAGCGACCATATTCGGCGTCGAAAGAAAAATGCATGAAAACTCGAAAACACGCGTTTTCCCCAACATAAGACTAATCTAGATCGATTTTTTACCCCCAAAAACCCCCATATACCAAATTTCAGCGAAATCGTTAGAGTCGTTTCCGAGATCCCTGAAATATATATATATATATATATATACAAGAATTGCTCGTTTAAAGGTATATTTTAGGAGTAAAAATTAATTTTGCATGCCATTTTGCACATGTATTGCTACTCAACAATAATGTACCTACCATCTTATGTATACCATGTTTATCGCAATAAAGTATTTCATTCATTAATTCATTCATTCATTCATAAATCTAGAAGGTGCACTATTGTTTGTCAAATAACAAAAGTGCGACCGAAATCGGAATGATGTTAAGCTTAGGTTCAGAAAACAGTACCCCTTAAATACACCTTACAATACCTTAAATGACACTTAACGTAAACGCGTACGTCACGTTTCTTTATCGAATAAATGTACTATACTACAGTACCCCTAGTGTAAATTTGATCTAAATCATAACGTGACTCAGTACCCCTAGTGTAAATAAATTCGATTTCGAAACGTGACGTACGCGTTTGCGTTTAGTCTCATTTTGTATTGGATTTAGAAAGAGCGCGCCAAGCGGGACGTTTTGGAAACTCAAAATCCTATACAAAATGAGACTTAACGCAAACGCGTTCGTCACGTTATGATGTCGATCAAATTTACACTAGGGGTACTGGTACAGATAAAAAAAATCGTAGCGCTGTTTTGGATCACAATACGGCTGCCATAAATTTTATTAGTAATCTTGAGGCATTTATCTAATAACTCCACCGATTCAAATTCAAAGTTTCTGACTTTCGTTCGATAGAAAAAAATCACGAACATAGGTCTAAAAAGCAATTTTTTAAAATATAATAATTTTTTCTAAAAAGCTAACATATTAAAATTATTTCTAAACTAAAAATGAAGAATATTATGCTTCAGGGAACTCAGTGATTACGTTTTTTTTTAAACACACACTAAATAAAATTAAAAAAAACATGATATCCGCGTTCCCGGGAACGCACTGCCATCTCGCTCACACTTACGCTCAGTGAGAGTGAGAGAAGAACACGAAAACTTACTGCACCTTAAATGTCATTGGAAGTATTGAATTCAGTACCCCTAGTGTAAATAAATTCGATTTCGAAACGTGACATACGCGTTTGCGTTTAGTCTCATTTTGTATTGGATTTCGAAAGAGCGCGCCAAGCGGGACGTTTTGGAACCTCAAAATCCTATACAAAATGAGACTTAACGCAAACGCGTTCGTTACGTTATGATGTCGATCAAAGTTACACTAGGGGTACAGAAGTAAAGTGATTGCGTAAATAACTACTTTTGTAACAGTACGAGTATATTTTTCATTTGTAGACTGCCAGTTTCGCATTTATAAAATGTTCATATTTTATATATTTGATGGCTACATTTTTGTATACATCAATATTTTTTTTAGTGTAAGCGTCATTGTGGTTATAGTGAATTCGTGCTGTTTGTCGTTACAAGTGTTAGGTGACCCAAACACACTACTATGCCCGCCTACAACGACAGCGCAAGACCTTCCCCAACCGGTGCCATGCGGCGCGCAGCAGTACGCGAAGCACAACCGTCGTGAACGTTGCCCGCACTGTTATTCCTTGAGAAAGGAGACCTAGGCTCTCCAAAACATGCCCCGTGAGTGACTAAAAACACGTGAGTTTAAACCTTAAAATTAGTTTAATGTTAGTATGTCTCATCTCACGACAGTTTCGAGTAGAATGTATTAAAATTACCGAATATTTTATTTAAGTGTGCCGGATTAAATTACAATCTTCTCTCTTCTTCCTTGTCGTATCCTCATGGCTGGGGGACGTGATGACTGACACTCTTCACCAGTGCTCTCCAAGCTGCTCTTAAATTAGAATAAGCTTTTTAAACTTCCAACATACATACAGACAGACAAACAGCCTAGCCAAGATGGCAATCAACAAACGCCAAACGTAAGAAAAAAATATTTCGGGATGAGAGATGCTATGAAAAATCACGTGATGGTCCATACATCCAGTTGCAATTGGCGTTTTATATCAATGATTGATATCTTGGATAGGCTCCCAGGAGATCGACGGAGCTTTCTATCCTCAAAAACCTGCAATATATGAGACACATGATCCGCATAATCCGCAGCCCACAGTGTATCGCAATGAACAAATTGCCGGCCGTATCGAGCGGTATACGGCACCGCACCTGAGCCCTGGAATAGGTTTCCTGAATGAAGTTTTTTTGTTCGTACACTTTGAAACATGTCAGCGAAGAATATTCGTAGCTGCACCTCATGAAGTACGGCAAGTCGTGAACAAAGGATTTCCTTTGGTAGGATTGGTTCTTAGGAGCCGAGGATGGATTTAAGAAGTGTCAAACTGTTATGAAATTATGATGTATAAATAACACTAGCACTGCGTGTGCTATCAAAATCATTGCAGACTTGTCTTGGTCTGACTTTATCATATTGACTCCATTCTGAAGTAAAAAATATTTGACGTTTTTTACCCGATTGCCAAAAGGAGGAGGGTAATGTTTTTCGAGTGTATGTATGTATGTCTGTTTCTTTGTGGCCTCCTGTAGCCTAAACGGCTTGATGGATTTTGATGTATGAGGTATCGTTAGATTCGTCTTGATCACGGGAGTGTCATAGGATTTTGGGGGTAACTAAAAAGTTATAAATAAAAAAATAACCAACAGAGGGTTACTTATAGTCATTTTGGTTGTTGGACCCCGCCTGCGATACTTACCATCAACAACAATATTCTTGTGGGGCTTGTTTTCCTCTTTTTTAGCGTGCAGTCGGGTTTCTGTTTTTTTATATTAATTAATTATGTTTTCTGCTGCGACGACTAGTGCTATTAGAAACTAGTTATTTTTTCAAAATATTTTAATTTGTGTTATTTCCAGTAGAAACACTACTACATAAATTATAAACCGAAATAAACCATACTTGAAAAAAATCGACCCATGCCGCCGTGATCTGGGTGGCCAGGAGCTTTGGCACCTTCTGCGATAGCAGAGGACGCTGGCTATTCAGCCCTGGCCAGTGGAGGCCTTGGTCACGTTTCTATCGTCAGGTATATGACATTTATTTTGGTTTATGTCAGGGAATTGTTTATTGGCCAGGTTTAACAAGAAATTTGAGAGTTTATAATTTATAAAAAAAGTAAGGAAGCTAAGCACGAAAAATTTCGTACATTAAAACATTAAGATTCTTAATATTTTCAATAAAATAATGGTGCAAATCCCATTTTGACTGAAACCCCAATTAGAAGCGAGCCAAACCGTAACGTCATCACTCCATGACATATTTCTTTGAGCATCATAGATAACCTCATTGTCTGTAATCCATAAGCAGAGTTTCTGTATAAAATGAGTTATTGTCATTAATTTTTGTAATATTTTTTTCTAATATGGCAAAAATATTTAAGTAAATTTAGTATGTAGGAACTAGCAATACCTTATTTATATACAAATTGATGGAAATAATAACTAAACATACTAGAATATCTCAAAAAGTACTCACATCCCGTTACCCATTCAGCGAATGCGTTTTTCAATTCAATTCAATTCAATTCAAATATACTTTATTCATGTAGGCCTAGCAACAAGCACTTATGAATAGTAAGACAGTATTACATATAATTATCTTAATCTAATTATCAGAGCAATTTATTGATGTTGTAAATATTATTCCATATATAATACTAATGAATATAATTCATAGATCAAATTTAATACTAAAACTTTCACAAAATATAGTCATACAAAAAAAATGTATAAAAAATACTAGTCTAGATTGTTTCTAGAATAAATTCTAAATGTCAAACAAATATAATAAAAACAACAAAGGAAATACATGCATTGGAATATCCATTTCATCATCATTATTCAAATATAATAAATAATTAATCATTTCGAATCACAATTAATCCCACGTTGTTTTATCATTCATGTAGTCTTGTGTGGTATAATAAGCTTTAGAAATAAGTTTACGCTTTACATGATTCTTAAATTTACTAATTGGTAACTCAGTAATATGGTTTGGAAGTTTATTATAAAATCTCACACAATTACCCATGAATGATTTTTTAATTTTATGGAGCCGAGTGAAGGGCACGGCGAGCTTATGTTTATTTCTAGTATTAATATTATGAAAGTCACAATTTTTCTTAAAATCGGCAATATTTTTATGCACATACAGAATATTCTCATAAATGTATTGACAGTGCACTGTCATGATGTCAATTTCCTGAAATTTATCTCTCAATTTCCAATAAAACGTAAAAACCCTCTAACGGCTCTAACCTCCTATCCTTTTCTCTTAATTCGACAAAATGTATCCCCAGATGACAGCTGACAGTTGTGACAAATGATGTTTGTCGCGCTGGCACTTATCATGTCATTGAGGAAATGTGATCGGAGATTGACGATAACCGACACTCGAATGAAAAATTACGACATATTTAGAAAGGATTTAGGAAAAAAAGGATGGTATAATGACTGCAGTGGTTATGCCAGCTCCGTTTGCTAGGTTAAGGTGATATTCAGATTGTGTGTGATATAATAATATTTTATTAAGGTGTATACATCTTTGCAATCTACATATTTAATGTTAACATTACTCCAACTAGATTGTTATATGAAAATTAATGGGTACTGTGCAGAACCCTTGCAAATGATTACCGAGCTCCCTAAATGGTTAAACCGTTATCGACAAGACGTGACCTATATCAAGGGCTGTGGTACAGGCGGTGAAACAGATAAATCAATTTTGTTGTTCTTTAAAATATTTAGTCAAGGATGCCAATTCAAACTCATATTGGGTAGTGACATCTAAATAATAATTATGTAAATCAGTCACCCGTCCATGTGTCTCGCTTGCGCCATTCAACAAAAATGCACGAGCAACTGATATCAACATACATCATTTTGATATCGCAATGTAAGTTCGAATTTGCCTCCAGATTCATGAACGACTAAACGGTAACCCCCTTATTCATAAACGTGTACTAAAGTTTGTCCCTTTCCATCATACCAATACGTCGGAAAGGGACAAACGATGATTAGCGGCATCATAACTTTAGTACAGGTTTATGAATAAGGGTGTCAATGTTTTGAGATTGTTAGTAAATTTTAATTGGGTCAAAATCTTTACGTTGTCTTGTTTTTGTCCTCAAAAAATGTGACGGAGTCGAGCTTTTTGTATGAGATGAAATTTAGTTTTCAATTTTTACTCATGTCAAATATTATCTACAGCTAGAAAGACACAATAGCACTCGATTTTTTTTATTTGATATAAGACATAGATACAAGCATGAAAGAGTGGTCAGAAACAAAACAACAAAACAAAAATTGACCCAATTAGTGGTAAATATGATAGTTATCCTTGAGTGTCATGGGACCAATTCTCACGTTGAATTCATTAGGGAGACTCAACAATTTCCATAACCTCATTAAATTATAATTTTCTAGCACTCAGTTTATTTCGATTGCCCACCGTTTCAAACTTTGCGGTTATATGCAACGTGTAAATAAAAAGTAACGTATCTGTTATTGATTTTCTGTGTCTTGTCAAATACTTCAAGTAAGATCTATTTCAACGGATTCATTATTTTGTTTGAAATAACTGAATAGGTATTCGGAGTTGGGATTTCAATTGACAGTCGTCTTTTAGATTTTAGATTAACTGCTAGAGATTACGAGACAAATTGGAAATTTTACATTTATCTTTTGCCAAATCTTAATAAATAAATCTAAATGCGGGGTAGTTATGATAATTTTAAATACAGGGTGATTTTCACGTCGTGAACAGTGACCACATCTCCTGATAGAGATTACTTAAATTCACTATAAATTAATTAGCTCATTAATTAATCATCATTTTTTAAATATCCCTAATTATCAATATTCATGGTGACCTACTAGTCACGTAACTTGATTGCAATTCGATATTATGACTTATGAGATTTCACATTATCAATGTAATTTTTTTAATGTTTCCATCAAAGAGGTTGAATTGAATAATTTGATTAATATGTTATTAATCCATGACAGTTTTAGGTAAATAGCAGGTGGACGATGAGACTCGAAGATGAGAAGGACGTTTGAAGATGTTTGGATACCTATTCTTTCTTACAAGTATTTATACTTAACGTGCAGAGTAAGAAACACATATTACTGATCACGACTTATGAATCATTCTGTGTAAACTAAACTAGAAGCACTTTTTAATCTTGGAACACTAAGCCAGATGGGTTAATAAGTTTTTCGTTAGGTAGTATAAATATTGCCAAAGTATGAAGTCCTGGTTTAGAAGATATTAGCGATTTTTAAAATAACTCAGTTTTCGAATTTACCCCAATGCACCTTTGTGCATATAGAAGACATCCACTTCACCCCTCCATTATCAAATACTTTCCTTAAATTATTAATTAATTAGGTTGTCTGGAAGAGATCGCTTTTTAGCAATAAGACCGCCTGTTGTTACCAAGTCTTAAACTTGTATTTCGTTCTGTGTAATTTTTAACTTTAAACTTGGTGCACAGTAAAGAATATGACGAAGCCTGATGCGGATGATCATCATTGGTTTAATTGGGACGTAACATGTTGTATTTGTAACCACCTGACGAAGCCTGCGTTGCGGATTTCTTACATAAAAACTAAATTATTATTATTATTTGTATGTCTCTTACAAATTTTCGGGACCATGGACTCCCGGATATTTGGAAGGCGTGGGGCCGTAGCCAACACGTAGAGCCCATTGTAATAAGACAATTTACTCTAAAATTAATATTATTTTTTGTATAAATATGTCTGCAAATTAATTAAATAATAATAAGTTAGTATACAAATACATAGATATAAAGAATATTATAATTATTATATTATTAACAGCATTGTGGTTTACCTACAAATGTCAACTGTAATAAAACTGTTAATAAATCAAATATGTATCTAGCTTTTAGCCTACAGTACCGCTTGCATGCAGTAAACTTTTTAGCAATGTCCATGCATGAAACACGAAATGGATTTAAGCTATTGTGCTGTACATAGTTTTGAATACAAAAGGCTAGTAAAATATACTTACTTACTTCACTGGCTCAGTGACCCAAACAGTATTTTGGCCTCTGACACAAGAGAGCGCCATCGCCACTCTGCCCTATCCTGTATAGTAAAATATACACAAGTAGCAAAATATGCAATTGGTTGCTCATATTGGTTGGTTGGTCATATTGGTTGGTTGGTTGTTGGTTGGTTGGTTTTTGGTTGGTTGTATTTTCATTGATGTAAGTTTTTTATTTATTTCAGCGTCAGGCTGTTGCATTATTTTCATCGGACAATTATCCATATTAGGTCTATAATTATTCTAGTTAGTTGAAACGTATTCTAGTTCATCGCTCATTCGGTCGTTCTTTACATATTTTTTAATGATTGTATTTTTTTTATGTTAAGCAAATTGTTATCATTAATTATTTCAAAAATTAAAATAAACGTGATATACCTATGTTCGTTGAAATAAAGAAACAGCAACAACAGCAATGCAGCCGGCAGTAATGTCGTGCTGCAATACAGCAGCAGTAATGCTGGTGTAGTCTGAATCCGAACGATACCTTTACAATTTAATCATATATCATTTCATATTTAAAAGTTCAGCTTAGTTCCACGCACAATATAATTATAATAATTATTATAAACACTAGATGTATGAATTTCTCGAATAGCTGCGAGTAATAGGTATCCAAGGATAATCCGAAACTAAATATTACATCGAAATCAGTATAAAGCCAATTTATGTTGACAGCGAAACACTAGAATGCCTCGGTCTGTGAAGTAAGCCTTAAATTTACTGTAAAGTACACAGTAGAGGAGAAATGGAGACGGCGCAAGGCACAAGCGATTACCTTAACTTCCTTTATTTGCCATGAATTGTATGCTTATATAAGATGGTACATTTTTATAACATGTTGTTTTGTCTCAATATAATTTTACCAGATCGTTGTAGCATTGTTTAAAATAAAATATATACATAATAAACTAGCATGCGATTAATTTTATCTCACATTTAATTTTATAAAGTAGGTACTCGTGAAGGCAATACGGGCAACTAAAAAAGGGTTGGTCGGTGTTGCCTCATAAATAATTACTAGACGCGAGTGGTATTTCTATTATAAAGTCAACCTTAATTTGAGTTCTTTACAAATACCCTTTTCAATTAATTTTTCATATATCAAAGTCTTGTCCCTTATGGTAACTTTGTAGTATTTCCCGTATAGGACACATAAATCTAAATCATATTTGATTTTACAGGAACCTCAAAGCAACGCACTTAAAAATCCTCTGGTGTTGTGGGTATCCATGAGCGGCGGTAATCGCTTACCATCAGATGATTCTGTTTATTTGCCTCCTATATCATAAAGACCTACCTATGCCAAAACGACACCGAAAGTGATTCAATAGTTTGCTCAGCTTTGCAAAGAGTGCCTTCAGAAAGGATAGACAAATGGTTCATTTTAAATTTATAATATTTACTCGCAAGTCTACCATGACGCTTAAGCTTCAAAATAATTTAATAGTGCAAAAGAGAAACTATCATGTATATATTTGATGATCAAACGAACTTCTTGAAGTGAAGTTCGATCGATATTATATGAGTCACTTCATTTGAAGATATAATTTTATATTAATATTTCACAAGTGCGACAGAGGGAGACTAAAAAATAAATGAAAAAACAGTTTTGAGCTTCATAGAGGCCGCTTGGATGCACCGAAACGTAAGGTTAGCTGACTGGTGGTGGTGACTACAAAGACCTCAGGAGATACTGTTTGTGATTATATCTCGAAATATTACGTTTCAAAGGCAAATAGTTTACCTAAACACATTATTTCTGACTTCAATCATTACAATGACAGAATACTTAATATTATCCCGATTTTTGTCGCACTTTTGACACGGCAAATTGGAAATCATTTATAATAATAATAGCTGTAGGCCTAGTCCATGAGGGGCAAGATACTGACACGCCACTCCAGTGCTAGCCCGGCTGATATATAATATACGTATCATGATTCTAGAATTACATTAGCAAATACAGGGCAAAGATAAACAAAACACTAGAAACAGAGATGTGAAGCCGAAATGATCTCCGCTCAGAATGCAGTTGGCACAACTAGCGTGGTCAACGGCGCTGGTTTGATGGTTGTTAATGTTATTGAATGGATTATTTTGATGTGAATTAGTTTTTATTAGATTAGATTATTAATTATTGTATTTATAATATTTTAATTTATAAAAGACAAAAATAAAAATAGAAGTGGTATAGAGTGGTCACAAACAAGACAACGAAAAGAGTTTTGACCCATTTGGTATGAGGATCGCCTGCCGCTTCTAGTTGCACCACGCCACAAGACGTTGGCTCCTATATAGCGAGTATCAAAGCATTGTGTTGAGCCCACTTAGTTCCTATGGCTTTAGTACTAGCGAATAGCGCAATACAACATTTTGTAATTGTTAGTTGCTTTATAAGCAACCTGTATTTATGTGTGTTATATATAAGTCAGTGTTCGTACTTACTGCAATTCTAAGAAATAATACAAATTATTTCTATTATTAATTTATTTCTAAATATCGTAATAACCTTTATTATAATTTCAAGCCACCAAGGTGACCATGATGATTCAGAATGATATTTTTGAATCATGTTATTCGTTATCCTGTATTTTGCTCGTACTAGAATAAGAGACTGGAATAGAGAGAGAGAGGGAAAGAGAGAGTAATCTTTCCAGGCGGGTGTTTTGCCTGGGGACCGAAGTGTGAATTAAAGTTGGTTAGGAGTTGTATATATTGCAACTGAAATTCGAAATGCCGTAAGTGCGATCTATGAAATGTATGGCGCTTCATAGAAGGTTGCACTCTCTGTATGGAAGTAACTCTTCTAACGCCATCTGTTAGATCTTGTGGCACGACGATGACAAATGACAGAAGCGATCAAGAAGCGATTGCCTATCGGCTTTCTTGAAACGTCACTTTTGACACTGACATCCGGTTCTTATTATATCTAGACCTAATATTTTGACGTATCTTAAAGTTCTAGTCGGGGCCGTATGTGTGCCGATTTATGAAATAATTTTAATTTTCTTATCCACTATGCGAAAATATATTAAAAATAATTGTTGAAACAACAATGATACTATGAAATAAAGGCCCATTTAACTCGTTATCAAATACACACAACAACGATGGAAACGGGTGACTTTGTGAACAATCCTCCATAAAACTAATACGAGTATAAAACAGAAAACTACTGGAACGTAAAACTATCGTTCGTAAGTTATAGTGTACTAACTCAAACTTGGCCGCCCACGGCTTGTAAAGTATAATAGTGTAAAGTGGAGCCAGTATTCTGATTTCATAATCTTTTAATATTGATATGTGGCGTCTCCTCCGTCACTGTCGACGTCGTGTCACAATGTTCTAACAGATGGCGTTAACAACCTAGAACGCAATTTGGTAGAAACCTACATCACGCTTATGGAGTTCCAAATGTTAGTTGCTATATAGTCAACTTGCAACCAATTCAGTGGGTTTCGGTCCCCAGGCATAACACCCGCCTGGAGAGAATTCATTACTTTCTATTGGCCCTCTCTGTCCTCACCACATTGGTGACCTTCAGACAATGGACAGCATATGACAGCACTGAAAACTTTGAAGATCATGATGACATCCGAGTATTTTCTATTGGTTCTCTCTCTATCGTCCTACAGATATATTATGATACAATCGCCACAGAAAACACCCATGATTCAGGAACATATATACAGATATTTGTTCCTCAATCTTGGGTGATGAACACAGGTTCATCACACAAATAATTCCCTTACTGGTATCGAAACCCGGAACCATCGACGTCATAGGCAGGGGGTCATTACCCACTAGACCAAACCGGTAGTCAATCACTAGACCAGACCGGTCGTCAATATTATTTCTATTGAGAAAACTAGTCCAGAACGGCAGATAATTTTGGCGCGTTGTTCCATTGGCTACTATTGATGCTGACTACTCCTACACACACATACATACATAAATGTCTACACATGCATGTCGATACATGTCTAGTGGATCTTCATCCGTGTCGTCTTGGAATTGCTTCGATTTAGATGCGAGACAATTTTTCAAGATATTCTCTGACGTTCGGATGAAAGGTTCAATATATTTGTACGCTCGAAAAGTACTTTCTCAATTGTTTGGGATGTTCTTGAGTTTGTTTCGGACGTTGAGTAGATAAGCAAATATTTGAGTTTTAAGTACAGAGAGGTAAACTAATTCTTATCAAGCAGATACTTCTGCGAACGATACTATAATTTTTATATTATATAATAATAATAATAATAATTTAGCCTATATACGTCCCACTGCTGGGCACAGGCCTCCTCTCATGCGCGAGAGGGCTCGGGCTATAGTCCCCACGCTAGCCCAATGCGGATTGGGAACTTCACATACACCTTTGAACTTCTTCGCAGATGTATGCAGGTTTCCTCACGATGTTTTCCTTCACCGAAAAGCTAGTGGTAAATATCAGATGATATTTCGTACATAAGTTCCGAAAAACTCATTGGTACGAGCCAGGATTTGAACCCACGACCTCCGGATTGAAAGTCGGACGTCATATCCACTCGGCCACCACCGCTTTTTTATCATATCAAAATATCAAATATCATGATATCAAAATATCATTAAAAGTACAATAATTTAACCAAAAAACGTATCACATTCAAAAGAATTGCCCATTACACAAACGCGGACGTTTGTTAAAATTACCTATAAGCAATATGCCACACTAAAAATCTTTCTCAAAGTGATGATAACTGTTACGGACAGCATGGACCCCTGCCGAGACGAATGCTCGGACGGTACAGACCCGGGCCGGAAAGAATTACCTAACGCGTAAAACTAGATAAATTAGCTATAGGGTGCCTAGCTATAGGATAGAAATAAGTTGACACAAGCACACTTTGTATGATTGACTTATCGGTCGATTGACTAGAAACAGGATAAAATTGTAGTCGCTATGAAAATAGCGTTTTGTGTCAGCTTGTTACGTGACGTCATCACCGCGGGTGAGCGGCCGGTGCGATCACTGCGGAAGCCGGAAGCGTACTGAGCGGCGCGGACCTCGGTGCGCGGTATTTATATGTTCGGGCCGAGGCGACCCAATTTCACCTGATTTCTCCCAAGTTAGGCTTTCCCCAGGGATCGTAGTAACCTGTATAGATAGAAAATAGGGTTAGCTATCCGTAGACACAAGCATTGTAAGCATTGGGCCTAGAATTATCGAGATATTAAGACTTAAAGTTATTTTTTGTATGGAGTTGAACTATCGATAGAGATAATCCTTATATTTATGAATATTTTCAGCTGAAACTAGTATAATAGGGTAGATCTTCGTAAATGCTTTCTAAAAAGGTACGGTTCATCACTAAAAACCTCAGGGTTCCCGAGATAAACCCGAAAAGGTGGTTAAATACGGGGAAAGTTCTACGCCCAATGCGAGAAAGAGATAGCACAAGAAAGAGAAGTCCACGTAACGAGGCCGTTCTCGAATTATCTGGAGTTACTTTCGAGACCTCGTATTCGCCCTATATAAGCAGGCGAGATACGGCCTGCGGACAGTGAGTTAGTACAGTCAGTTCAGTTCAGTTCAAGCGATCGGAAAACAAAAAGGAAAAGTGAGGAAAAAGTGAAAGTGCCCTAAAGTTGTGATCAGTATTAGTGGTAATAGTGGTTTTAGTGCTAGTTACGTGGACCGCTTAGTTATTTTACCTTAGTAAGTACTAGAATAACGTTATAGTGAAAGCGCCTATAGTGTTAGTGTTTTAGTGCTTAAGTTTGGTGCCTAAGGTCTAGACTAAGTGTGTGCTAGTGCTAAATAAATAAGAATCTAATTAAGTGGTGTTTGTTTGACGCTCCAACTACGTCCCACCGTGGGAGGAATTGGATTTCCGAACCAGCAGGCTCCGTAAATAAATATTAAACTGAGTTATCGCTGAGAGCTGACTCCAGGGTGTCCTCTGGCGGTTACAGTTTTGGTCCTTCGAACCGGATCCTGAAATTCAGTAGGACCTAGTAACTTTCAGTGAGTACAGTGAGTGTCTAATTAGATTCTTATTGGACTAATACTGAACAGTGGAAACTGTGTTGTGTGAATATTGTGTGTGACTGACGAACCGTGCAGTGAACTGTGTTGTGAAGTGTTAATAATGTCGGGAAGTAACTCGAAAATGGGAGTTACAACAAGATCGCAGTCGGACCGCACCAGGAACGAGCGGGAACGTACGACCTCCACGGATACCACGGGTCGCGTATCAGAGGTCGCGGAGCGGGCAACGGACACATCGGGAGGACCTAGCCAGCGCGCCGGGAGGCCGTTAACGACGGCTACCGGAAGGGAGTCGACGGCTAGCCCTCCATCTAGGGGGGAACACCGCGAGGACGTCGAGGGCACCGGGTCAAAGGCCATCGACGAGGAAGCAGAGGCGGGTTCCAAATCTTCGCCGCCGGTACTAGGGAAGGCTAAGGCCGAGGTACCACTGACAAAGGCCGTGAAGATAACTGTCCACAAGGGGCCTCCGCGTTCACCGTCTGTGATCGAGCGGTTTAATCAACGGCGGATTGAGCGACGCCGCGCCGAGCGCGAACAGTTGAGCGCGCAGTCAAGGAGAATGTCGCCCATTTCCGAGGGGGAGAGTAGGGCGGCGGAGGAGAGGCAAGAACCTCCGCGCACCACACCCCTACCTCCAGCACCCTCGCCTAAGGAAAACGCACGGAATGAAGAGTCGTCGGTCAAATCTGCATCATCAAGGGGTTCACACATCAGCAGTCTATGTTCAAGCAAAATAAAAGAGCTTCAATATATAAAAGAAAAAAAGAAACTGGAACTGAAGCTCAGGGAGCTCGCTCTGGAACGCGAGATGCTTGACATAGAATATAAGCACCGTCTTAACGTCGTGGTTAACGAATATGGGTCACTTTCGGACACCTCCGTGGCATCATCACGCGGGAGTAGCCCCAAGCGACGAGTACGAGCCGAACCCGAGAGCCGAGTCAGCGAGTGGCTTAATGACATTGGAGAGATCGTCGAGACGCCGCATCGCCCCCACGACGACCCGCCTCGCGTTCGCGTAGAGACGCTACCCGTGCCGACACGGGCCGAGCGCGCCCGATCGCCGCCGCGCGGGCCGCGAGCTGAGTACCGATCGCCGCCGCGCCAGCCACGGAAAGGGGATAGATCGCCGCCGCGCAGACCGCGCAATGAATATCGGGCGCCGTCACCGGTAGAGCCGCCGCGACGATCACAATACGAGTACCGTGCGCCGTCGCCCTTAGAGCCAGAAATGGGGCCGTCGGGACCACGCAACGAGTACATGGAGTCACGAACTGAACCACAAAGGGATTACTTCGCGTCAACACCGTTCACTCCTCATACCAAACTAAGGTCGTCGGTAGAGCCGCCGCCGAGTGACGCGGCTACTGCATTTAATAGGCTCGCCGACCAATTAAGGGACGCCGTACGCACAACGCCGCCAAAACAATGCTACGAGCTGCCACCTTTCTCGGGCAACCCGAACGAGTGGTTATTATTTTATAATGCCTACAGCGAGTCAACTCGACGCTACAATTTTAGTGCATTTGAAAACATGGCAAGGCTTCGAAATTGTTTACGTGGGGATGCACGCCAATGCGTGCAACATCTATTATCAACGTCGACACAGCCAGATTTAATAATGAAATTGTTGAAAAAGAACTTTGGAAGGATTGACCTTTTAGTCGATAAAGCGCTAGAAGAGCTTAAACGTCTGCCGCCTGTGGGTCCTAGTGCCATAGATTTAAATAACTTTGCTACAAAAGTCGTCAATATAGTAAGCACCTTGTGTGAACTGGATAGTAAAAATTACAGTAACAATCCTTTGTTGGTAAGAGAAATAACCGATCGTCTGAGTCCCCACTTACGAAGCAGATGGTGTGCATATGCCCGAGAAAATATAAAGAATGGTAAATGTGAGCTTATGCTCATGGCGGATTTTCTCATCGAGGAAAGCGACGCCGAGTTAGAGTTCTCACACGCTCGGCTACCTACAAGCAATATGAAGAGGAGGGAAACGGCAGCGAAGGAAACTGCCCGCCCATCAACGACGAGCCAACAAGTCCAGGGAAGTAGACGTCCACAGCGGGCGCAGTACCACGCCGAGCAGGCATACACGACGGGTAACGCCGAGGCGCGGCGTGTACCCTGCCTATGTTGCGGCGGTGGCCACAGAACCCCGGAGTGCAAGCGGATCTTGGCCATGGACATAGGAGCTAGATGGGACTGGGCCAGGAGTAACACAATATGCTTCAGATGCCTAAACAGCAAGCATAGAAAGACTAAGTGCCATGACAAACCTTGTGGAATCGACGGATGCACTTTTAGGCATCATAAGTTGCTGCACGAGGGAAAGGCGCAGGAAGTGACGCGTGAACGCCGGCCGCCACCAGTGTCCCGCGCGGCCGCACCCTCTTTGCAGCCCACCGCCAGCCTAGGGTCCGGACATACGCCGGCGGTTATAGCACAAGAGCCGGACACTGTTACGAACACTACGGAGTATGTGAATAACACAACCACGGTGTTCCTCAAAATGGTTCCCGTCACCGTAGAGGGTCCTAAGGGGAAGGTGGACACCTACGCTATGTTGGACGACGGGTGCACTATAAGCCTGATTCAGACAGACGTAGCGGACACCGTAGGAGCTACGGGACCTGCCACGCCGCTATGTCTCGCAGGCGTAAGCAATATGGAAGCGGAGCCTGAAATAAGCAGACAGGTCAAGGTGCGCGTACGCGGAAAGGGCTTGGAAACCGCATACGATCTCGTCTTCACGACGGTACGACGTATAGGCCTACGCACGCAACGGATGAGTAAGAAAATCATGGAGCTGGAACACTTCAAAAATATACCGACTGCGTGCTATGAAGAGGCTATACCTAAACTGCTTATCGGCATCGACCAATGGCCTGTGCTACTACCACAGGAAGCAATCGTCAGGGGTCTGGACGAGCCAGCGGCAGTGCTAACTGGGCTTGGATGGGTGATCTTCGGGGGAAAACCACGGCTGGTTATTCCCAAGGAGGGTGAGGAACACCTGATGCTGCACTGCCGCGAGAGGGATGAGAACCTAGACTCCATGCTACGAGATTATTTCAACATAGATTCGCTGGGAATAAAAAACGTTACAAAGGTGGATCCGCAAGTCCAAAGGGCCATGGATATTTTGGACAGAACAATAAAGAAAATCAACGACAATGGACCACGCTATGAAGTAGGTCAGCTATGGCGGGACGACGAACCACGAATGCCACCGACCATACAAACTGCAATGTGTCGGTTAAGGAGTATCGAGAGAAAGATGGATCGGGATCCGGCATTCGCTGAGAGTTACAAGGAACAAATTGATAATTTATTAAAGAAAAAGTACGCCGAGCCACTGCAGGAGCCGCCAGATAGCAAGATAGCGTGGGTATTGCCGCATTTTGCGGTAACTAATCCGAACAAACCGGGCAAGATAAGGCTAGTCTTCGACGCTGCGTGTCGCGTTCAAGGGAAATGCCTAAACGATTTTCTTTTGGAAGGACCGGATCTATTACAGTCAATTATAGGGATTCTCTTTCGGTTCCGCGAAGGGCAATTTGCAGTTGTGGCGGATCTACAGGAAATGTTCCTCCAAGTAAAAATAAGGGCCGAGGATCAACCGTCACAAATGTTCATTTGGAGAGGGGACCGCCGGACAGGGAATCCGCAATTTTACAAAATGACGAGCATGCTTTTTGGTGCAGCAAGCTCACCATTCCTGGCCCATAGCGTCAGAAATAGAAACGCTATGGACAACGCTGATGAGTTCCCGGATGCTGTGGAAGACATCACACGTAATCATTACATGGACGATTACGTAGCCAGCTACCCGGATGAGAAGGAACTCTTACATCGTGCTACGCAAGTCGCGTCGTCTCACGCCAAGGGAGGGTTCCAGTTACGAGGGTGGACTTCAAACAGTGTGAAGCTACTCCAGCAGATCCCGACGGAGTTACACGCAAGTACACCGGCACAGCTCGGCAAAGGCAAGGAAAATAAGATCCTTGGGATGTACTGGAACCCTGAAACCGACCAGTTGGGTTTCAACACAACAATGATAAGGGTACCGGCCGAAGTGAAGGAAATGATACAGACGCCTACGAAGAGGCAAATGTTATCGGCCGTGATGTCAGTATATGACCCGCTGGGGCTGTTAAGCCACTATACTATAACAGCAAAAGTTCAGCTGCAAAATCTGTGGGCCAAGAAGCTGGACTGGGACTCTCCACTGCCAGAAGAGGATAAGCTCGACTTCGAGGCCTGGCTGCGAGCTCTGGATAGCGTCGCGAAGCTCAGGATACCAAGATGCTATCTTTCAACGGGGGCAGTGGCGAGAAGGGAACTACATGTGTTCGTGGACGCCAGCACCAAAGCATACGCATGCGTGGCGTACTGGCGAGTAGCCTCAAATGGCGGGGAGGCCCAAGTGAGCCTAATCGCGGAAAAAAGTAAGGTTGGGCCAACGAGGCAACTCAGCATACCACGCATGGAACTTCAGTCGGCGCTCATCGGGTCAAGGCTACAGCAGACCATCCGAGAGGAGCATCGTCTGACACCAGATCAGGTCATCAAGTGGACGGAAACCTGCCGCGCAATGTGTGGCTACGCGGCATCGTCACCCAGGTGTACCCAGGACCGGATGGTGGAATACGATCGGCTGACGTTCAAACACGAGGAGGCGTGTTCCGGAGGCCCGTCACAAAGTTGGCTGTCCTACCGTTGCAACAGGAGCAGTCGCAGGAGCGTCAGCGGGGGCAGACTGTTACGGACAGCATGGACCCCTGCCGAGACGAATGCTCGGACGGTACAGACCCGGGCCGGAAAGAATTACCTAACGCGTAAAACTAGATAAATTAGCTATAGGGTGCCTAGCTATAGGATAGAAATAAGTTGACACAAGCACACTTTGTATGATTGACTTATCGGTCGATTGACTAGAAACAGGATAAAATTGTAGTCGCTATGAAAATAGCGTTTTGTGTCAGCTTGTTACGTGACGTCATCACCGCGGGTGAGCGGCCGGTGCGATCACTGCGGAAGCCGGAAGCGTACTGAGCGGCGCGGACCTCGGTGCGCGGTATTTATATGTTCGGGCCGAGGCGACCCAATTTCACCTGATTTCTCCCAAGTTAGGCTTTCCCCAGGGATCGTAGTAACCTGTATAGATAGAAAATAGGGTTAGCTATCCGTAGACACAAGCATTGTAAGCATTGGGCCTAGAATTATCGAGATATTAAGACTTAAAGTTATTTTTTGTATGGAGTTGAACTATCGATAGAGATAATTCTTATATTTATGAATATTTTCAGCTGAAACTAGTATAATAGGGTAGATCTTCGTAAATGCTTTCTAAAAAGGTACGGTTCATCACTAAAAACCTCAGGGTTCCCGAGATAAACCCGAAAAGGTGGTTAAATACGGGGAAAGTTCTACGCCCAATGCGAGAAAGAGATAGCACAAGAAAGAGAAGTCCACGTAACGAGGCCGTTCTCGAATTATCTGGAGTTACTTTCGAGACCTCGTATTCGCCCTATATAAGCAGGCGAGATACGGCCTGCGGACAGTGAGTTAGTACAGTCAGTTCAGTTCAGTTCAAGCGATCGGAAAACAAAAAGGAAAAGTGAGGAAAAAGTGAAAGTGCCCTAAAGTTGTGATCAGTATTAGTGGTAATAGTGGTTTTAGTGCTAGTTACGTGGACCGCTTAGTTATTTTACCTTAGTAAGTACTAGAATAACGTTATAGTGAAAGCGCCTATAGTGTTAGTGTTTTAGTGCTTAAGTTTGGTGCCTAAGGTCTAGACTAAGTGTGTGCTAGTGCTAAATAAATAAGAATCTAATTAAGTGGTGTTTGTTTGACGCTCCAACTACGTCCCACCGTGGGAGGAATTGGATTTCCGAACCAGCAGGCTCCGTAAATAAATATTAAACTGAGTTATCGCTGAGAGCTGACTCCAGGGTGTCCTCTGGCGGTTACAATAACGATGATGCTCTCCTGACCGATTTCGGCCACGGCGACTGTATGCTCTGGAGTAGGCAATTTTTAATTCGCGTTATTAAAGTGTAGCTGATCCACTCTCTGGTGCGCCCTTAGTTGGCTCACGTACCCTTTCTTCCTTCTAAATACTTGAGCGCATTTTGGGCACGTCAGCACATCACCTAAGGAATTGTGGTTGGCAGCAGAGCCTTAAGCTCTTCTCTTTTTAGCTTGTTAAGGAATTATTTTCGGGTTAGGACCTAATTAGTTCCTTTATCGTATCCTGGAACTCAAACTGCCCTCATACTAAATGTCATCTATAAAATAAATAAATATTATAGGACATTATTACACAAATTGACTAAGTCCCGCAGTAAGCTGAATAAGGCTTGTGTTGAGGGTACTTAGACAACGATATATTTTATAATATATAAATATTTATAAATACCTACCTATACTTAAATACATAAAAAACACCCATGACTCAGAAACAAATATCACACGAATTAATGCCCTTACCAGGATTTTAACCCGGAACCATCGGCTTCGTAGGCAGGGTCAGTACCCACTAGGCCAGACCAGACCGGTCGTCAAACACAGTTAAATAGGTTTATAGGAGGTCTATACATACTTAAATAGGTTAAGCGGTTCAAGTGTCAAAAGTAACAGACATTTTCTTTCATAATTATAATACATATATTACAAGCAAGGTAGCTTAGGCTATTTTAAATAGTATAGGATTTTTTATGATAAAAGTACAATTTTATGGACCTCCACCTTGGAAGTGAGGTACGATTTCGTACCGGTCGCTGTGGAGACTGCTGGACCCTGGGATAATGAGGCTCAGGAGCATTTTAGGGAGTCGGGCAGGCGTTTACGGGAGAAGGGCAATGATCCCCGCTCTGGGTCTTGGCTGGTCTAACAAGTTTCCATCGCGGTACAGCGGAGGAAGGAATGCTGCCGGCATAATGGGAATTCTGGCCGGGCTTGTTGCAGGGTGGGAATCGGCGTTGTTGCTGAATTTATTGGTTGTTTTAGTATTAATGTAGAATACGTTAATTTTGCTTGTGTGGCAATTAATATTTATTTATTTGCGTTTTGCTTGCTGCGACTGGCATTTTGTCTACGCCCCTGCTCATCAAAACCTCACTGGAAAGGCAGCCTAAAGTATGTTGGTGCGTTAAACTATAACAAATACATCAGTAACTACTATATAGGTAAATAAATGATCAATGATTATTTTAATAAATAAATAAATAGTACAATCGATCGACCTAGGGAAAAACTTACATAGATCGACTTAGCCCCAACCCAACTAAGCAAAGATTGTATAATATGGGTACTAGGCCAAGATATACATACGTATTTAGATAAATACATTCTAATATACACCCATGACTCAGGAACAGATATCGGTGTTTATCACACAAATAAATGCCTTTACCGGGATTCGAACCCAGGGCCATCGGCTTTATAGGCAGGATCATTACCCACTAGGCCAGACCGGTCGTCAATTCGGTCGATTGATGAGTAAGTTTTTTTATATAGGTAAAATAAATAATAAAAATTCAGCCCATATACGTCCCACTGCTGGGCACAAGCCTCCTCTCGTGTGCGAGAGGGCTCGGGCCATAGTCCCCACGCTAGCCCAATGCGGATTGGGGACTTCACATATACCTTTGAATTTCTTCGCAGATGTATGCAGGTTTCCTCACGATGTTTTCCTTCACCGAAAAGCTAGTGGTAAATATCAAATGATATTTCGTACATAAGTTCCTAAAAACTCATTGGTACGAGCCAGGATTTGAAGCCTGCTCATGGGAGCCTGGGGTCCGCTTGACAACTAATCCCAAGATTTGGCGTAGGCACTAATTTTTAGGAAAGCGACTGCCATCTGCCCTTCCCACCCAGAGGGTAAACTAGGGTATAGGGTAGGGGCGATGTTTTCCTTCACCGAAAAGCGGCTGGTAAATAATTTCGCACATAAGTTCCGAAAAACTCATTGGTACGAGCCAGGATTTGAACCCGCGACCTCCGGATTGAAAGTCGGACGTCATATCCACTCGGCCACCACCGCTTAGGTAAAATATCAAACTATAATTTTGGTGTAAAATGTATTAATGGTTAAATACCCCAAATGCTACCATTACGTGATTCTTTATTGAAACCCTAATCACTACTTTCTTATTATCTATACACGATTCGAACTCAAAGCATTCAATATTTATAGCTTCAATCGAGTTACCGAAATTATATAGATCCGTTTTGAACGATGCCTATATTTAAAATTGGATTAGAACCACTTTAAATAGTAGTTGGATATTAAATATTAATAAACCTTTGTACTTTGTACTTCCCAGTCGAAGTAAAGTTAGGTTAGGTTAGAATTACATGTATTTATAATTTACTATGAGCCCATTATGTCTCATTGCTGGGTTTGTTGCTTAAGATTTTTTTTAATAGCCAATTTTGTTTCCCACTGCTGGGCAAAGGCCTCCCCTTTTTTTCCGCCACTCATCACGGTTTGGAGCATGTTCCCGCCAGTCGCTGCAAAAAGCGTCGAGGTCATCCCGCTATCTCTTTTTTGGTCTGCCTCTGCCCCGGCTAATTTTTAATATGAGTATAATAATATATAATAATTTACCAAATGAATTATTAATACTGTCGGGGGAAATATTTAATCGAAAGTTAACAAAATGGTTACTGGATAAAATAGCATTAAGACCAACTTAGATTATAAAGGAACCGATGACATTGTGATATATTTAATTGTAATAATTAATAATTTTTGTAGGTATTCTATTTTTATATTTTTAATTATTTTAATGTAATTATTTGTACGCTTGCTTGCATGCTGAATACAAATATACCTTTTATTATTTTAAGACCAAATTGTACTGTATTCTTAGAAATAAAGAATTATGAATCATGAAATATTCTGTCCAGTCTCTCAAACAGGAGTCCAAGTCACCCCGCCATCGCCAATGCCTGTATTACTCATTTGTCCCTGCCCTACGTGACCGTCGTCAATCTTGTGGCGGGAACAAAATTTGACTCAATTTATACGTTTGATATGGTACAACTGATCATTTTTACTACTACAACTACTACCACCACTACTACTACTAACTACTACTAACTACTACTACTACTACACTACTTTTTAGACTAGGTGCTATGTCCCGACAAAAATGTCGCATGTGGAAATTCCGACAAATAGAGATAACTAACTACACTACGCTACGGAGCGTTACAGATTGGCACGTTAGGTACGCGGGCAGGTCTGCGCGTGATAGTTTGGGCCTTTCAGTTGGGGTATGGGTTTGGTTGGGTTTGCGTTAATTTTGTGCGGATTCTCGGCATTCAATTTTTGCCTCTCAAATTCTCGTTTTATTTGAGTTGAGTCAGTAGGCAGTGGGAACTACATGACTTTAGATACTCTTACTGCCCAAATAACTCATATGTAGTTTTATTACAGAAATGCGTGAATTTAAATAGGAATAGAAATAGTTTATTCATGGCAAACTAATTATATATAGATAGAAAGAGGAACAAAAATAAACTTATGCATAACATTACAACGTATAAAATGACTCAGCATGGTATTAGCCTGGATGGGCCAACGCTGGTCTTCCGCCGGGGCCGTAAGTGAATGAAGCACGGAAAGTACACAAAATTAGGAATATTAAACAATAGTAATAAAACAGATGACAGTTAAATTATTGGGACCGTAAAAGCCGTGGTAAAAATTAGAACTAACTGCGGATAGCATCATCAACATTTCGTAGAAGTTATATGGCTCGAAATGAAAGTTTAATTTACGATTACTCCTGAAATATTCATTTAAATTGTATGGTGTAAGGGACCATTGTATTCTGTATGAAATGCTTAATATAACTAACGTATTTAATTTGATAATTATTAATATTGTATCCTTATAAATAGCTTTCCAGATGCCACATACTATGTGATCTTTTTCTAGAAGTTGAGAATGGGTATAGTGAGTTATCCTTAAAAGATAGACATTCAACATACAAGCGTACTTTTTTGTAGACCCATGAAAAAGAGACAACCCCACCATACATTATGTTGTTATAGCTCAAACGGATTAGGCAGCGTTTTCGATGAAAGCTCCTAGCCAGCATGTTTTTTTGCAACAACATCGTTATATTTCAACCAAGTTACACAAAATCTTAACAAGTTATATACCTAAACCTTCCTCGAAAATCACTCTATTGATAGATCAAAGTTATATGAAAATCTGTTCAGTAGTTTTTAGTTTTGGAGTAGTTTTATAAGATGTAGTGCATTGACGTTTTCCCCTAGACTTGCGGACGCTAGGTTGCGTGACAGTCGTGCACATAGCGAATATGTAAATAAAAAATAAATAAAACAAATGATGGCGAAAAAGCTGCGAACGCGACCAAATTTGATATAAATGTCGAGCAGCTGGAGCCATCTGCTACAACACAGCACGGATTAAGACGCGTTGAGCAAAAACAACAAAAAAAAGGGCCATAGTTCGCATGTTACAACGGTTTATAGGTGAAATTAATACATACCTACTACAATTAGTAAAGTACGATATCACATATTGAGAACTATGCATGGAAATGACGGAAAATGATGGTAAGTACTTATACACTATTCGCACCTTTCTATTATGAAACTATGTACTTAATTCATTTTCTCGCATTACGTTTTTCTCGAAGCTGTCGAGGCGAAGAATTTTTCCATTATTCTTTTGTTACAAAAATCGTGATTTCATTTTCGTAACGTAATTTATGTCTTAGCACATTTAATAATGTAATGATAAAGTTATAGGCACACATAATAGCTACCGCTTAGTTATATGACTCATATGAGTCATAGTTAGAAAGAAACCTCAGAAAAAAATTATATTACTCATAAAACATTGAAAAAAATATGATCTATCGCGCACACATTAAAGTGATTTTCATTAACTGCTTTATACAATATCCATTGAATAGTCACTACATTTTACCTACTCAAACAGTAAAATTTACTGTCTTTTCGGAACAGTGAAATTTACTGTTTTGTTCGATAGGCTCATATGGAACTGCTTAAAGCATTAAACGTCAATGCGATTTCAATTGTTTTAAAAGTTTTTTTTCTCAGTTTACTCATAAATTTTGTCAGTCAGCATCAATTGTTTTTAAGATGAAATTCTGATGCCAACAGCTTCATTACTTTCCCAATCACTTCCCTCCATTTTCCTCTCTTTTCCCTTTACAATTTATTTGTAGTTATACTTGTATGTAAAATGTACGCTTGGTGCAATAATTGTTATTTACGATACAAATGCAGAAAATAGGACATTCGCAACGAGTGGCGATAAATTTAAACACGACCGAAGGCAGTGTTTTAAATCGATACGAGTTGCGAATTACCTATGCGCACATGTATCGTACAACGTTTTACAGTACATATGACCCTTTAAATTTTCGACATAGTTACATGTTATAATTTACGCCCTAGTGCGGAAAAGTAGCACCATATGTACTGTAAAGAATATTTACTTACCGCTGTGGCATTGATGCGATGGTTATCAATGCCGAGAATCAATGAAACGAGTCACACAGTAGACGTTTTAATTACTATTGGTGTTGCCGTAGAGCTAATATGGTAAGAATTTTCACTCCACCAGCTCAAGTCAAAAAGATCCCCTAATATTTCCTCTACTATATAATGCCAATGAATATAATAATATATACATTGCAGCAAGATAGCAAATGTGGATACTTAAGCACTCCCTCCCCAAATTAAACACCACGTTCATGTCACCTGTGTCGCCGCGTAGAATACAAATGCGGTAACACAATAATTCCCTCCACTTTGATTTCAGTTCGTGACTTCATCTTAAGAGGCTTCGTCACCGACGGCTGGTCTACAAAAGACTGCTCTTTTTATTTTATAAATTAGAGTATAGCATGTTAGGAGTGTGGTGCTATAATCGTGTTTAACAGTTGATTTTAGGGAAGGCATTCTATAAATATAATATGCTAGATAGTTGTATAATATATTATAGGATTACATTCTAAAGTAAAAATCATTGGTGCTTGAATAAAATGTGCTTCTGGAACATTATGTAACTCATTCCTCTCCTTAAGACCACGCAATGTTAATTTTGGTGGCAGGTATCTTGATTTATCTCATCAATTACAAACTCATGAAAGTATTGTTCGGTGAACTGGTTATTCATGGCATCGACTTCATTCCTGTAGTTGCCGTTACACGATTAGTTAACTTCTATAGCAGAGAAAATCGATATCAAAGATGCCTCTTTTTAAACAAACACTTTCATTGTACAGGAAAATAGGACCGATCTGCCGTCCTATCCCTAAAACCTATCTAACCCACAAATTATAGTTTTGAGATATGGGCAAAAAACGTTCAAACCAATATCTCTAGAAAATGTGTACATTTATTCGGGATTTCTTTTATGCAAAAATTAAAACTAAATTTATGCTTACTGTTTTTGAAAACCATTTTCTCAAATATTATTTTATTAATTAGAAAATCACAATTTTGTGTTTTAGTATTGCAAATAATTACTAAAATATGTACGATATTACTCCTAAAACACCGTTAAGTATACTTTAGCCGTTCTTTAGAATTGAATAATATATAAAAAATATCTAAATAACGGCCAAAGTCAATTTACGTGTTTATAGTATCGTAATTGTGAATTGTGTAATAAACAAAACATAGCTTAATAACCGCAAAGGTACTGAACAATTTTATAATATTGTATCTGTTAAAATATTACCTAGAAAACATTTATAATACACACGTTATTGGATTGTGACCGTTTTTTAGCTATGTAATGACCCTACATATTGAAGTAATTTGTATGCGTTCCTATTCTAAAACCCCGTTAAATGACGAATGCTCACTGTCGTCGTTAAGTCGTGGAAATATTTGCATTTTTTTAAATAAAATCACGTTGATTAGCATTATAGTACTAAGTTTATAGAGTTACTTATTGTTAAATGAATAAATCACACCTGTATCGTATATGTATTTATTTGCATTCAAAAATAATATTAAAACCGGCCAAGAGCATGTCGGGCCACGCTCAGTGTAGGGTTCCGTAGTTACTCTTCCGTCACAATAAGCTAAACTGGAGCTTAAAGTGTAGTAAATGGTACCTTTCACCCGAGTTAAACAAATAGGCAAATTTGCATAATCAGTACCTAATTAAAGTAAGTCTTTACTATGAAGGGAAAACTTTTTGCGATAACTCAAAAACAGCTAAACTGATCATGTCCGCTATAGTTTTCATTTAATGTCTTTCTTAAGCTCTACTTTCACGATTTTTTTCATATTTTTTGGACCTATGGTTCAAAAGTTAGAGGGGGGGGGACACATTTTTTTTTTCTTTCGGAGCGATTATCTCCGAATATATTCACTTTATCAAAAAATGTTTCTTGAAAACCCCTATTAGTTTTGAAAGACCTTTCCAACGATACCCCACACTCTAGGGTTGAAGCGAAAAAAAAAATTCACCCCCACTTTACGTGTAGGGGAGGTACCCTAAAAAAAATTAAATTTTTAGATTTTATTGCACGACTTTGTCGGCTTTATTGATTTATATATCCATGCCAAATTTCAGCTTTCTAGCACTAACGACCACGGAGCAAAGCCTCGGACAGACAGACAGACAGACAGACAGACAGACAGACAGACAGACAGACAGACAGACAGACAGACGGACATGGCGAAACTATAAGGGTTCCGTTTTATGCCATTTGGCTACGGAACCCTAAAAACGTAAAAAATACTGACAAATCAGTCTTCAGCTTTGTACAATTTTACGCGAAGGAGTAAAAACGAAAATTGTGTCAGTCTCAAATATTTGTTAGATGTAGGCGTAGATTACTAACCATTGTAAGGTAGGTATCAGGTGATCCATGTAAGGCCCAGTACCTAATAAAGACCACTTTTGAAAAAGCGCCCCCGCCCGCTTTGATTGCCAGTTCAAAAACCTAGTAAGGCTAAATGACCACACTAAAATCTATTAGTTCTCAGATTCCTACTAGTTTTTTATATGGGATTTGTGACTTCCTGAGTTTTACGATGGTAAAAGGTAACTCAACATGCTACTTACTAGGTTTAGAGGCATCGAAATCTGTAGTAATTATGCCGAATTTGGAGCAGTTGTCTCTGTAATCGGTGAGGACTTACTAGTTGGATACACATAAGATAAAAAACGAATTTACAGAAATGTGTTACCTACTTTAGCATCTGCCTTTAACATCTTTCGCATAAATATAAAGCTAAGTGTCATGCATTACGGAATCACTGCAGTACAATATGCGGAGATGATCAAAGGCTTCAAATTCATAATTTCGTTGAATTTGGGGACCAACTAAAGTTTGGTAGTTTCTTAAGTTACTTGGAGTTGGAACCATCAAAAAGGTGAATTAATGACTTCTTTGGTCTCGACTCCCTTAATCTGGACTTCTTTTCTTCTGAAAAATTTTCTCGGTAAGTAGGATATCCTAAACTTTCCTTCTAATGCATCAACCTAACTTTTTTTCAAATAATTCTGACTATCCTTCTTCCTCCCTTGATCAATTCACTGATAGTGCCCTTAGAGAGGACGTAATGTTCATCTCGTCTAATGCCGTTGGAGTCGACAATCTGAGCCAAAACTCTAATTGACCTTATTGATCATATCATCATATGTATTTCTTCTTATATTTTCCCGTCGCTTTAATAAGATACCGCTATTACTTATTCCTTTGCTAAAAAGTCCAATTCCTCCTTCTTCTTAGACTATCGCTCTATTTATTTCCATTTCTTCCTTTCCTCTCTAAAGTTCTTGAGTGTCTTTTGTACATCAACAGGTTACTGTTTTGAATAGACATGCGCTCACAAATCCATATAAACCAAACCCGATTACCCCACATGGCATAGCACTTCACCGCTCTTGTAAAAATTACTGCATATATACGTGCAAATATGGTATATCAGGGTGTTATCGTTCTTGGATTTCGGTAATGCTTTCAACACGAGTGACTTCGACATCTTACTAGGCATATTGCGTTCTCTTAATGTATCTCCTGTGATAGATATCTAGTTCCATAGTTATTAAGTCCCTACTTACTAGTTGACGCCCTCGTCAACAGCATATAAAGGTGGATTCCTCTTGATCTTCATTTTTCTTGCACAGAACGGCGCAGCGTGTTGTCTTCTGTTTTATTTCGTAACTGTATAAACTCTAACAAATTATATTTTCTTCTTCTATCACTTTAAACATACCGTCAAAGCTCTTTTACTCATCTAACATAGACTATCTGCACCATGAACACGAACACTAATTTAGAAAGCATTTTGATTTGGACTTACACGTTACGGTCTCAAGGTAAATCCACTGAAATTCAAGTTATAGTGATAGGTACATAAATCAAAGCGTTCTGCCAGGGTTGATTTTAATACTCTACTGGCTATTGTTTTTAACTGTACCTATTTAGATTCCCTTCTCTCTAGGTCTGCTAAATCTAAGCCTGTATTCTGAAAATCGTATAACGCATAAAAGAAATAACAATTATAAATTATTCCTTATTTCATTACTTATTTATGTAGTCTAAAAGATGTGTAGGAAAATACAAATTCTAAGATAGTTAAAATCTAATCTTAGTGTGCCTAAATCTTTAATATAAAGAGATATTTAACACTTACATTCGCATACCGGACATTTTTGACATAAACATGCATCCATTACTCACCAACCAAAACAGACAACTTACTGCGCGCGCCGCATTGAAAAACTGTCTGTCCTACGTAATTTTAAGGGAATATGTTTTATACTTAGCGGGGTTTTAGCGTAGCATTGTTAGTTGGCCATGTTTAACTGTTGTATTATTATTCTTTTTCTCAAACATAATTACCCGTTAAGAAAACTAAATAGGTTTTAGTGGTGTATTTGTAATATGGATCGCAATAAAAGTCTTTTAAACACAAAGTTAAAAAACGTTAGCCATGTTTAAGCGTAGTAACTGTTTTTTTGTATAGTATTTATTATAAAAAATTGTACGCGATAAAACATAATAATAGGGTTAAATGGCTTTAATGGAAATTTATAAAGTTTTTCCAAGTAAATGTGTTTTAGCTTTGTATGTTGTAAAATATTAATTAAAATAAACAACTGGCTAAGCGCTTTTATATTACTTATAGAAGAATAATGTGGGTTTGCGATTTTATAGTATCGAGAAGTATCAAATTATAATGCAGTTAGCGTGTTAGGTCGAGTCTGTATCTCCGTAACTACAAATGATAAAAATATGATTCCAAGACCAGTCGATAGAGAATTTTTTCCTGTCTTAGAATATTCATCCAAACGAAAACTGGTAATATGCAGCTTTGATAGGTTTTAGTGATAGGACGGCAGCGATTCAGGCCTCAAAATTTTCCATATCCCCACATATTTTAATTCTGTAGTTGTGATTCTTTGATGAATTCTTGTTTTTGAACTTTAAACGGCAAAACCCGTTTTACCGCATACGACCTTATAGAATAAGCTAGCGCGGTTCGTATTAAATATCGGGAGGAGCGCATATTTCGGGTTGGGTTGTGTAATGATGCGTCACCTTAAAAACTAGTTCAAAGTGTTTTTGTTTTTTTTTTCAGAATCAGGGTCCAAGCCGAGGAATCTGACACTTCTTATTCTATAAAAATTATCACGTGATCATCGGTCACTTTTCATAGAAAATTAAGTGTTGGTTGCCTCGACTTGGGCCGCTCTAGCGTGGGTCGTTTAAGCATAATGGAATTAAGGGTTTTTCTTTTTGGCACATAGTGTCATCAGTCGTTCTGATTAGTTGAGCGATCGATGCTTCTTCTACAAGGAGCTTGTGATATATCCTCTAACAGAATTATTGACACGGCGTCATTATAACGCTCGATATTGAGACACAGTCTCCTTCAACATAGCGTTTTCCTGTCCTAGCGCCAGGGTCCGCTTTCCTACTCAATGTTCTCCACTTTGACATAGACAAAGATTTTTTTTATTGAACACCACATTGAAAAATGTTTACACGGAATGCTACAAAACATTACAAGCCTTAGAATTAGATTAAAGTAGGCACAAATGAATGTTTACATGTAGATATAAAAACTTTTAAAATTATGATGTTAAAAAGGAGCGAACCTCAGCATGTGTTGCAGCAGGCTTACCTATTACAACGCTGGTTTTCAGGCCGACCCTTCATACAGTACTAAACCCGGTCTTCGGCATCCTCAGGTGTGAGATTGTTCTTTTCTATGTCCGCTATAACAACTTCCAGCGCTTCTTAGGCCTACCGCGTCCTTTAGGGTCTTGGACAGTGAGATTTCGGGACATAATATCTCAAATTTTTAGCTAATAATCTTCGAAACCGCAGAAACTTAGGAAACCTGATTCTGGGCTGTGACTTAATATTTATAAAAAACATTTGTATGGAACACCTGATTCGAGCTACTTCGCACAGTACTCCGCATTTATGTTGCTACGATGCTGAACATTATTAGTCGGAGTACGGAGCCAGTTTTAATAGAGTTGAGGTGGCTTCATTTATTATTTAGAATGCTGTTTGTGCTGAGGATCTGCTGCTGTGATCTTGTGTTCGTTCATTCAGCTTTAAATAAGGTAATCACAATCATTAAGATGCTTTGAGTTTAATTCATAGCATAAATTTACGTAGAAAGTAACGATTGCCGAAACTCGTCCTTTCCATTTCCAATGATTAATACCTGGAAGACTGACCTTTGCTTAGAAAATAGAAACTATAAAATGCGCGTTTTCTCAGAGATAAGACCTAGGTAGATCTATTTTTCGCCCCCGAAAACCCCCAATAGAAAATTTCATCGAAATCATGAAAGGGTATAATATAAAAATAATATATATTGTGTTAATTAGCTAAGATTATTTTATTGGATAAAGAGTGTTTCTATGTTTTTTAAAATATTATAGTACCTAAAATTTTACACAGATCCTTCACAGTAAGCTCTATAAGGCTTGTATTGGGTACTTAAAGACAGTTATATATAAATACTTATATAACTACATAGAAAAAATATATATCAGGAAAAATCTTTGTGGTAACCACACAAATGCCCTTACCAGGACTGGAACCCGGAACCTCCTGCTTCGTAGGCAGAGTCCCTACCGTCTAGACTAGGAGGCTGTAAATTTTTATTCGTTAATGTGTTTTATGTCCCGTTTTATGTATACTCGTGTTTTATTTAATTAGCAACGCAAACCCACCATTATACAAAAAACTCAATTAATTATTGCAGCACTGTATTACGGTTTAATAAATTTACATTTTGAATTTAATTTACACGCTTATAGTCGGCGAGTTTGTGAGCATTCAGTTATTGAGCGGAGTGGCTTCAGAGTGGAGTGAGCGTTGAAATTATAGAATTAAATTATATAAATTAAGTTTAATTTTTGTAGAACGTTGTCCTTTTTACAGATTTGCACTAGTATTTTATATTGCATTTGTGATTACAGTTACGATACAATCTTCCGTTGAACATAATGCACGGAATTGAATGGTAGGTACAGTCAGCATCAACAGTAACGGACTAAGCAAGTTGTTAATAGTATCTACCATTCAGTAACAGCTGCACTAAAAGTGATGGTTCTTTATGTACTACAATGCCCTGGAACCAATGTACCAGTTTTACCGATTGCTGTAAAGACTGCGGGACCCTAGGAGTGGGAGGCTAAAGCATTTATTAAGGAACTCGGTCACTGGCTTAGGGATGGGGTTGCAATCCACGCTCCGGGTCGTATCTGATGCAGGAGATTTCGTTAGCTATACAGCGTGGAAACGCTGCTAGTGTCATGGGAACCTTTTGGCCGGACGCGAGTCGGGGCGGTCCTTAAAAATGACTTTGTTATAATAATTAACATAAGGGAAAACGACGAAGCCTATTACGGAGCGCTATATTGTTTGTGTGCAATGATAACGCTTGTTGCGGATGGCTTTATTGTTTGTGTGCAATGACGACGCCTGTTGCTGATTTATAGTTCCTCCTGACGCAACTTGCGTTGCGGATTTGAATTTGTCAATTAGTTTTTAAGCATTATTATGTATTATGTACCTAAGCGCCTGTGCAAAATTAGAAATATAATTTATATTTAAAGTACTGAAGAACAATTAAGACTGTAAATACTTTTGAACGTGAATTTTAAGATTTATCTATATTTGGAAAAGTTATCAGGAATATCATTCCATAGTTTAGCTGATTGAGCCTGATTCCAGTCGGTTATTGGTGATTTTCATTTTCATCATTTCAGATCGACCTAATGCAGGGTTTCTTAATCGGCCCTATTCGAAGAATGAAATACGGAAAAGATAAGATAACGATAAGGTCTGGTTTAGATAAGTTCTCAATTAGATATCGTTTGTATGTCGTATAATTGACAGAAGCAGCACGATTCGGGCAACCAATGTCACTTTGACGTTAGAAATATCTTATTGAGATCACAGAAGAATCGAAATAAACGTCAATTTTGACATATCGTTTAGTTACCGATCTTTTCTATCTCTTTCCAAGATCTTAAGCATCTCTTAATCATTCTTCGAATCGGGCCCAAAGTTGGGTCCATGTCCGTAGATTGTTTATCAGGGATGTAATAGGCCAATTACTGTAAACATTTATAAGAAAATCTTTTAGTAAACTTGACGAGACCTGTCCTATGTGTTATTGAAACTTATAATCAGGGGTCGGACAAAAAGTGCGAATGACGTCAAACCACTTATAGGATGATTTCAAATAGTATTTTTGATTTTCATAAGCAATTATCACGTATCATTTATCAATCTCTTTATTGACCTCTTTATTAAACGATATCGCCACTTGAAATGAGTAAGTACGTTTTTGACTGACACATTGTCAATCAGATGAACAGTAAATAAATTGACTTCGTTATTGTTTAGCTATTGTATCCTCACGATTATATTTAGCTAAAATTTATATTTACTAATATATACGACGACCGGTTTGGCCTAGTGGGTAGTGACCCTGCCTACGAAGCTGATGGTCCCGGGTTCAAATCCTGGTAAGGGCATTTATTCGTGTGATGAGCATGGATATTTGTTCCTGAGTCATGGGTGTTTTCTATGTATTTAAGTATTTATAAATATTTATATATTATATATATCGTTGTCTAAGTACCCTCAACACAAGCCTTATTGAGCTTACTGTGGGACTTAGTCAATTTGTGTAATAATGTCCTGTAATATTTATTATTTATTTATTTATTTATTTATAAGAAAACGCTCTAAAATGTCATCTTTACTCGAATATTGTGTCAATTTTCCGTTTTTGGAGGTACGTGACAAACACGTATACTGCTAATCTTACCTACTGTTCCCACTTTTGACTATTAAACCTATTTATCTGAGGATCCCACAAACTTGTTCTAACTAATTTCAAATAATTATACCTTATGGTAACAAGTTTCGTGAAATTTATTTTATTCACTACATCACCCTACCACCTGTATTATTAATTCCATGGATTTATTTAAGATTATTTTGTTACTTCATTAATACTACTTTGTTACTACATGTCACACGGAAGTTTAAATACAAACTCAAACATCATCCTGTGTGCAAGATTAAGTACGTCATTTTTACGTCATCCGCACTTTTTGTCCGACCCCTGCTTATAATAAACGTAAATTGGTAAATAGGTATGAATAGGGTTTTGATTATTTTCCTAAAATTGAATTGTGAAAGTGGTCCGTAACTGCAAAAAGTTTAAGGAACCCTGACCTAATGGGATTGGCAAACCCCAGGTCTTTCAAAGCTCAATAGTTTCAAGCACTTCTAGTTTCCCCAAAGTTAGCACTAAGTAAATAATTTAAAAACGAAAGCTTGTGACACGACTGGCTGACCAAACTAAGTAAGTATACTAAAATGAAACTTTTTAACGAAAAATAAAACTGACTTCAAATATTACCAAAAGCGCCATACATGTACCTATAACATTTGAAGAGATCCCTCGATTTCTCCAAGATCCCGTCATCAGACCCCGACTTGGTGCCAATGGGACCATCTCGGGGTTATACCCGTTCGATTAAAAAAAAATTGTAAATCGGTTCACGATTCTCGGAGATATCGAGTAACATACATACAAAAAAATCCTCCTTTTTTGAAGTTGGTTAATAAAACAACAAAACATAGTTATAATGAAATTTTATTTCCCCGTAACCATTAATTTTTATTTATTAAATAATCTCTTAATTTATTTACATAATATTATTTATCACGTGGGTAGTACCATAACATTTTCGTTCGATGAGTCCTTCGTCGTGCAGACTAGTGATGCGACGAGCAACGTGGACGATAACGACGTTACGTCGTACGTTATAACGGTT
The DNA here is from genome assembly GCF_033807575.1 of Cydia pomonella. Lineage (NCBI taxonomy): Eukaryota > Metazoa > Arthropoda > Insecta > Lepidoptera > Tortricidae > Cydia > Cydia pomonella. The sequence continues at coordinate 635,097 of NC_084719.1, read as the reverse complement.
AACGTTATTAACGCTATCGTTATTGTGGTTGCGGAGACCGGGTGGTGTGCTGACCCGGCGTGCAGCTCGGCTAGGCTTTCTTCTGGAACAAGGTAAATTGTGCTAGAATCTGGAAACGATACATTTTAAAGGATACAGGGTGTATTTGGGTAACGTCGAAAGGGATAGCTTGGAAAATTGTAAATACCTACTACTAAACTAGAGGCACTTTCTACTGTAGCAACTCAAACCTTCACAGTCTTCTGGTAGGTAACTGGCATCAAATATATTTGAATTTGGAACTATCGCTCTGCTAGAGGAATAAAGATTGACAGGCGGGCATTCCGATGGTGGCAGTCATTAAGAGTAGTCGATATATTTGTGATCTAGCTGAATGATATAAAAAATATTATTTTATATTATTTTTTGTTTTTATTTAATTGTACTATTTTGCCTGTTTGTTTCCCACGTTTAAATAGTCATCCTCCCAGATAGGCGTTTCCTCATTACATGGTGAAGGCGCGGGGTACTTTGAATAAGGCTGACTCATAGCGAATGGGTGTTAGGAAAATTTCTATACTCTGTATAGGTCTGGACTAGGTAGGGTGTCTGTAGTTAGGGAAGCATAGGATAGGGTGTAGTTTTGTAAAAATGATTGGCACTTCCACCCGAGGCTCTACGGGCCATTATGGCGTTAAAGGAGTTTTGGCCAGGATGGGACACTCCGACAACACCGACTGTCGAATGTGTGGTGAAGAGGAAGAGACAGTAACACACCTAATGTGTGAATGTCACCCCCACGCCAGACAAAGAATGAAGAACTTTGGAGCAGGCTACCTAGAACCAAAGGAATTCAAAAGACTACCCATAAGCTCCATCATCCGGCACATGAAGATGGTCAAAAAAGCTTTTGAGTAGCTGACGGATCTTTCCTTAGGGGGCAACTACACAAAAGATCCCTATGGGTCGAAGTGTATCCGCAAGGTCCCCCGAAAATTAGAAGATAAGATAAGATCTTTATTACTACGAGTATACTCGTAAATTGTTTCTGTTATGATAGTAAGCCGGAACAGTGATCGTCAGTTTATACAAATTGCACGAGGAAACTGACCACTACCGCTCACCGATGCTTCCAGCATAACATTCATTCCGACTTGAATTTCATTTTAGCGAGCATGCAACGTTATACCTTAATTTAATGACGACAGAATATATAGTGGAATGAATGGTTATTTAGTTAGGTATGGAATAATATGGAATAAATTACGTCTCATAACTAATGCAAACATCAATCAAACGTGATAACATATTTTGTATTGAGCATTTAATATTTATTTGGTTATCTGACTGGCTGAAATACATATTGTCTGTTATGTAATAGTAGATTGTTAACAAAGGGTGGAAAGTGACCCATATCAGTCGATTGAACCGAGTGAACGGAGATATTTTTACGCCAATAGTTCGAAGGTGAGATGGTTACTTTTACCCGAGTTAAACACTCTACTTTTCATTTCGACTATGAGGAAAGTCAAACACAAGAAATGCAGGTTATGACTGGAATTGGCGCCATATTTATTCTCATCGGAAAAAAAATCGAAATCCGTAGACAATTCCCATGGTCAATTCAATTCATAGAAATCCCTTGAAGGGATAAGTTCGCCTTTGTACTTAGCGTTTCCTAATTGTAAGATACTTTTATTATGTGTTTTTGTACAATAAAGAGTTTACTACTACAATTTGTTCTTAAATTGGGATGTGTCTAAAACGGCCTTAATGTATACGCGCCTTTAAAAAAGTGAAACTTAACGAATCAATGTAATGTAATGATAAAATTTTAAATATTCGCCGTCATTCAAATTGATTTATTAACAAATATTTATGTTTATCTCATACATTTAAACATTAAATACAAGTAGTATTTAATAATGCAATGCAATTGACATTTAATTTTTATAATACTTGATCGGAAATTAATGAGAGAGCTTTAACTGAATAAGATTATTCTGCCATATGGCATACTTATATGATTATTGCCGGCCGTTGCTCGAAGTACAAATAAAAAAAATACTTTACGCCCTAGGGTGGGAAATGCAATATTCCACTCAGCTATCAGCCTATGAAAGGTGAACTTTCCGAATAGGAGAGATGAAAAATTGTATTTATTGAAAAAAGCTGATTTAGAAGTTTACCAATTGTCGTAATCTCGCAAGTTTTGCGCGCTATATCTAATTGTTATAACTTCCTGGCTATACGTCTAGGTATATAACACAATGAATGGTTCACTCTGACTACCAGTTCGTCGGACGCTATCGGCGTGTCAGTTAGTCGTAGAAGCTGTCAATCGCAAATAACTGACAGGCCGATATCGTGCAGCGAACTGTACCCCTAGTGTAACTAAATTCGATTTTGAAACGTGACGTACGCGTTTGCGTTTAGTCTCATTTTGTATGGGTTTTTGAACAGCGCGCCAAGCGGGACGTTTTGGAAAGTCAAAAATCTCATACAAAATGACACTTAACGCAAACGCGTTCGTCACGTTATGATGTCGATCAAAGTTACACTAGGGGTACTGGTAACCAGTGGGCCCCTAGTTGACTACGGTACCCTAAATAGATCATTGGAACTACTTTATAACTAGGCGTATATTTTGCTAGTTTATTGAATTTTGCTGAGCCCAGCTCTATTCAAACTGCGCTCCTAGTTAACAAGTTAGAACGAGTTCGCGTACGTAATTGGTTAATACGTTAAATTTCGACATGTTCATATTACACAGTTATTTTAATGTGGAAGTTTAGAAGTTTATTCGCGGAAGTTTTGAATTTAATGAGGTGTTATATTTACTGTTAAATATGCTTCTCGTTCTAAGTAAGGACATTAATCATGATGGATTTCGTGCATTGACCCACCTGTTCCCATCTCTATCGCACGTTCATACAGGTAATAATATCGCTGTTCCGTTGCCTCGAGGACCCGGCCACGTGACGCACGTGCACGGACACGGTGTGAGGGCGAGCTCCTCGCACGGCACACGTGTAGTTCCTAGCGTCGCTGCTGTTCACTCGTGCGAGACGAAGCAGGCTGTCCGCTCCGCCTGGGACTTACTCGGTCTCGACGCTATGAGTTAGACCGTACCATTGAGCACGTGCACGGACACTGTGTGAGAGCGAGATCATCGCACGGCCCACCTGTAGTAAATTCTCGGCATCACTGCTGTTCACTCGTGCGAGGCGAAGCAGGCTGTCCGCTCCGCCTGGGACTTACTCGGTCTCGACGCTATGAGTTAGACCGTACCATTGAGCACGTGCACGGACACGGTGTGAGGGCGAGCTCCTCGCACGGCACACGTGTAGTTCCCAGCGTCGCTGCTGTTCACTCGTGCGAGGCGAAGCAGGCTGTCCGCTCCGCCTGGGACTTGCTCGGTCTTGACGCTGTGGATATAAACATTGCATTAAATTATAATATATATATATTTTTAATTATTGAGGTTCTGATATTAGGTTGTAGCGTAATGTTCGAATCAATAGTAGTGAATTAAATACCGCAACAAAAGTATCTGCCACCGGTTAAATGTTATATAATTTAGTAGTAGCTTTAACAAAAATATATTCTGTTAAAATAAGAGCCGCAACATTTCGATATTTCTCTTAGATTCCCACGTTACAGGATCATTGTACTGTTTTTCTTATAATGCCAAGTTTTTGAAATAAATATATTTTTATTTAAATGTTTTACGTGTAGATAAATTATCTCTTTTTGTAACACTTAATTAATTATAGAGAATAGTAGATACTTTTGACGTGTAGTCTCATCTGCTATTTATATTCCTGACTGTACGAAACTAGTCGTGTGCTCGAGCCCTGCGCCTACTAGCGGCCACCATACAAGGAAAATCGGCAGTCAAATTTGAATCAATGGTATAAGAAAATAGAATTGAATTTGTTTTGTTTTTAAATCGAAAGAAACAAAACAAATTAAAGCAACCCTGTGTCATTTAATTATGATTCAAATTTCATTGGAGGTACTAGGATTAAGACTTTCAACTCCAAGAGGTTAAGTTTGCCCTCTTAAGAGCTTACCCCTATGTCAAAAACCTGGCCCAATGGTAATTTGTATAGTATTGAGTACGTTAAAAGTAAGCGTATAAGTCAAATTTATGGTAAATATTTGACTTGCCCCTCCCCCCGCAAAATCAGCAGACTGTTTTGTACAGAAAATTACAGACAACACGTCTCCAGTTGTTCAATCCTCCAAGCAAATGAACGTAGCACTAGATTACAAATTATTTATCCACTTACATGAATGAAGAAGAAACTCATGTATGAATTTACCCACATGATATCATGTTTCTTTAAGAATTTAACTACAAAACTAAGAAATTACTCACGAAACACACCTTAAAATACAATAATTTTATTTTAAAATGCCCTTTGTGTAACTATTAAGTGTGTAAAGCAGATCCAAAATACGATCCGTTATTCTGAGTAAAGCAACCGAGCAAAAAATTCAATCTACAATATTGCCAGACAAAGTATCTTCTGTACGATTGGGCTGTCAGTCATGTTCGTTACATGAAATCATGTTTCTTTAATAATTTAACTACAAAACTAAGAAATTACTCACGAAACACACCTTAAAATACAATAATTTTATTTTAAAATACCCTTTGTGTAACTATTAAGTCGTAAAGCAGATCCAAAATACGATCCGTTATTTCGAGTAAAGCAACCGAGCAAAAAATTCAATCAACAATATTGCCAGACAAAGTATCTTCTGTACGATTGGGCTGTCAGTCATGTAACGAATTAGGGGAAGTGTCAAACACAAATGTATTTTATCCGGGAAATATTTTCCAGACTTATTTCTTACAAAAAGGGTATCAAAAGAACTGATAACGGGCTCGTTTCTTTTTAGGGTTTTACATTTGTAGGAAGATTATAAATAAATGTTCTGTCTAGATAAAACGACAGACAAGCTCGAAGTACGTTTTCTTGCAAGCGTAATATATTTACTTATAGTAGTAATAAAACACTTTTATATGTGTACAAAAAATAAAATAAAACAAAAAAACACTCATCATTAGTACTAAGGTGATTTTATCCATTTAAGGGATCTTTTGCAGTTAATAGTATATACCTATTTTATATGTTTTTTTTTCTTTTTACGTAATAAAAAACATTTAATACATGAATTATAAATAATTACAACATAATATTGTACAGAAACAGTAGATTAAAATAAAATGAATACAGAAATAAAATAAAAATACCCCACAAACTATTAGCCCCGTCAAAAATTAACTTTAAGCCCCGAACTGTTCCCTATTTTATATGTTATAGGTTATATTATTATATTATACTTATTTATGTCGGGATAATATATTTATTTATGCATTTTAAATAGTTCATTCTTTTTATTTTGTATTTAATATACTTTTCTCTCCGGACCAATCCTATGATAGATTTAAGACCGCTATTTGTACATTGTATATTGTATGGAATAAAGTGTAAATAAATAAAACCTTACGCTTAATGTTTTGGTGCAATTTAAGTTTTTTACGCCGTAAACAATTCGCATTGATATGCACCGCTATGAACATTAGTCGATTAATCATATTTAAATATATTCAATCGTTTTCAAACTAAATTTCTGGTCCTACAATGCAAAAACCTATCGGAAAGGTCAACGACCGGGTTATCTGTAGACTTGGGTCTTAAGTCCCTTTAGGCACACTTAAGCCTATTTACGGCTCTGCTATGTTGACAGGTCGATTGAATAGCTCGGGTGTCAATGAAATTTTTGCGTGTAATATAATACCCTGTAGTTGACTCTGTTCACCCAGCTCAGATCACCCGGGTCAATTAATTAAACTAAAAATACACTTAGTTTACCAGTCTCACAGAAAACACCATATCTCTAGTTTTACACAACGTAGGCTTATTAAACTCCACAGATTTTAAAGGTGTATTCTTAATCACATTTAGAGACTAAAATGTCATAAAGTTTCCTTTGTTTTTGTTAGAGGTTTAGTTTATGTCAAGTAGTTTAAACCTTCTTACTGTAATCCTGGCCGACGGTGTATGATATGACAATGTGTTTGACATTGTTGTTGACTTTCGATTCTTGTTTCTTGTGCTAATAAACTCTGCTATATATTTTGTTATAAAATATGTGTTTAAATTAACCCATACAATAGTTTTAGAGACAATGATAATTTTTGTGAAAAATTTTAGGTGTGACGCTGCCACTATGAGACTTGGTTTAGACATATTTAGCGACTCGCCCCGGCTTCGCACGGGTTAAACCTTAACACATTATACGCCTAAACCTTCCTCAACCATCACTCAATTAAAAGGTAAAAATCCGTTCAGTATTTTTTGAGTTTATCACGAACATACAGACAGGCGCGAAGGGCAACTTAATAAAAAACTTTACTTACTCCTGGCAAAGTGTTTAAAAAGAAACAACGTGTGTGCAAAAAACGAAAAAAAAAAAAAATTGCCGAAAAAAAAAATTCTAACACTTTTTGCTACTTATGACCTCAAAAATGCGTGTTTAAAATCTGTCCGGTTCAAAATTAACAACTTGCTACAGTCTGAAACGGTTTTAAAACGACATTGACGATCATCTTGGAGATTGGCACGTATCTTACGTATAACTTTCACTTCATTCAGCATGCAACAATTAGCATGAGCGATTTTCAAGGTCGTATCAAAATAAGATCAAAACCATCACAAGTCGCTAAATCGGAATCGGGTTCCATTTCAGTTATTTAGATATTGAAATACAACTCACAGCCTAAAGCATCGAAGGACTTTGAGTTATTGATATTATACAAAACAAATAAACATTATAATACATTTATTTAAAAAAAAGGGGCTCTTTTCTGATCATATATGAATATTTGTTACACAATTCAGAAAAAATATATACTATGCCAGACGTCTTAACAAACGAATTGAAATTGCTTGAGCATTTATTCATTAAAATATATTAAGTTTTATGACGTATGTGCAAACTTTTGATCATTGACGTTGATCATATTTTTTTTTATATTTATTTAAACCAACACGATTTCCGTTCGTAGTTTTACGAATACGGGACTTACGCATGAAGAATTTCGTAGATTGACCTGCCTGTCTCTATCTATATATCTGTGTTTCCGAGGGATGCAAAAACATACACACCACGTCATTGTATAGCATTAAGTTAAATTTAAATTCTCATTTTAAGTGAATAATGTATATTCTTATGAGAATAAATGTCTTAAACCATAAACCATAATATCTGTCTCACTCGCACTAGCAATATAATAATTAATTGATATTTGACGACCGGTCTGGGGCCGATTTCTCGAACGGCATTAGTCTAGTATTAGTAGTATGTTGCAATGGTAACCCAGACGACGTCGCAGTTCATAGAATAATAATATTAGTCTAATAACGTTTGAGAAATGGGCCTAGTGGGTATTGACCCTGCCTATGAAGCTGATGGTCCCGGGTTCAAATCCTGGTAAGTGCATTTATTCGTGTGATGAGCACGGATATTTGTTCCTGAGTCATGAGTGCTTTCTACGTATTTAAGTATTTGTTTATTATATATATCGTTGCTTGAGTACCCACAACACATGGCTTCTTGGCTTACCGTGGGACTTAGTGAATTTGTGTGCAATACCTACTGAAACAAATTTCATTGAAAGACTTCAGTTTGTATTACTTAAAATAATTTAATTCTCATGCAATATGTATCGATACATTAAACATGAAAATTCGACAATCAATAGTGAAAATCATCAGCGCTACTTTTTTAAAACATCGAAATTGGCGCCAAAGCAAACCTTTAAAAAAAACTAAAGCAGTTCTCGCTGGCAAATAAATTGCCTAAATAAATAACAAACTTATAATAAAATTTAAATCTGTAATAATATTATTAACAATATTTTGAACATTCTGATATTTATATCAATCTTATTTATCCAATCAATTAAATATTTTCCATTGTAACTTTTTTTAGTAAACCATCATTTACCTATGCCAGGATATTGAGATTTGGCTAAGAAAACATTGATCTCTATTTCTATGACATTAAGGTTGTTTTCACATTGGTAACAATAATGCTGTAATAAGTTGGTTGTTACTCGAATATAATATTAGTAATATACAATTGATTGACAAAACATGCAAGATTCATAATTCTAGACAAGAAATTCCATGAACTTTTAACAATGAATCTTACACTACATATAGGAACAAACAGGTCAATATTTAAAATTCATCGTGCTTTAGCGTTCTTACTTTATAGGGAGCGTGCATGAACTGTAGGAGGCAGCACAGGAGCCGTCAGATTTTTGGCGCGAGGCGTAAATGTGACGTTTTTTGTTCCGATGTAGCCCACAAGATGGCAGAACCTACTATGCACAAGAAAACACGTGACGTGTAAATGTACATGTGATATGGTTCCGATTCAGGCCACAAGATGGCAGACACTCCAACGCGCTCGGACCCGGGTACGTCCTTAAACTACGTCCAAAAGAGAGGTATGGGCATTGTGAATGTCATCTCGCTTTGTGTGGTAGGGCACAGCCAGTGGATGTCATTCCAGATCTAGAGCAGAGCCCAACTGGGGAAGTACCCCCACCTTATAGAAAACCGTACCCAAATAACACTAGACCCTACTCATAGTGTTATGTTCCTGCCGGTGAGTAAGGTTGCCAGAGCTCAACGAGGGGGGGGCGGGTTTAGGGTCGGCAACGCGCATGTAACTACTCTGGAGTTGCAGGCGTACATAGGCTACGGAGACTGCTTACCATCAGGCGGGCCGTATGCTGGTTTGCCATCGACGTAGTATAAAAAAATATATAAAATTTGTCTCAGGATAGATATAACTTATTTATGATCATTTATTTTTGCGGTAACTTTTAATTGTATGTGTTTATCTATTATATACATTCTCTTCGGTGTCGTTATATGTTCACAAATTGAATACATAGAAAATAAATATATATCACTAACATTTCAGTTGAGAAAAGCTGCCTAACGATTCTTTCAACTTTGAAACGGGTAATAAATCATTTTTACACTTGAAAGTTTCTTGAAATTTACCCACATAATATAATTTGGTATTTTAATCCTGCGTTCCTCGGCAAAAAAAGCACATTAAGAGAGAAACTGCTTGGACCGAGGTGTGACTGACAGTTTTCAACACCTACCTTATAGTTCTTTCTTTTTCTTCTACGGCACGATTCGAAATTTAAGATAGGTCAAATTTTAGGTCTATATTATATATTATATAGTCCTCCATGTCCTATCCGACAACAGCGACAAAAAGCTACATCGTTATAATATCATCATCATCATATCGCCCACTGCTGAGCATGGGCCTCTCTTCCAGTACGCCACTTGCCCCGATCCTGAGGAAATCGCAACCAGAAGTGTCCCGCAATTTTCCGAATGTCGTTATAATACGAGGGTCATGCCAAAAGAAGTTAGATACTCTATGGTCATTTGATCGATACTGGCCAGTTATACACCATTGTAAAGGTAGGTTATTTGCTAATAAATTCAAATATGGAACACTCGGAAAATGTTAGGATTCCTTTTTTAATTATTTTTTTTCTGGGTAATTTTGGAGGGAAATTTTCGCAACAATGGAGCTCACTCGACGTGATTTTCGTGTTATGATTTATTATGATTTTAAAAAAGGTTTAAAACCTCAAGAGTGTTTTGAACTTTTAGTTTCAACTTTTGGCGAGTCTGCTTGTTCACGTGCAACTGTTTTTAATTGGTTTGCTGAATTTAAAAGGGGACGAGAGACCTTTGAAGATGAGGCGAAGACCGGACGGCCGCCAACCGCAGTCACTCAAGAAAACGTACAGGCTGTGGAAAAAAATGTTCGTGCGAACCGACGAATTACATATGCAGAGCTCGAGCGTGAGCTGGGTATTGGATCAGCAGCATTGCAAACTATAATTCATTATCATCTGGCCCTTCATAAGCGTTGTTCAAGATGGGTGCCGCACAAACTCACCGATTTGCAAAAAGACCGCCGCGTAGATTGGTGCAAATTTATGATAGATAAATTCGACGCTGGCGAGAAAAAAAATGTATATGATATACTTACAGGTGACGAAACATGGCTATATAACTACGACCCCGAAACAAAGCGGCAGTCCACAGTATGGTGTTTTGAAGATGAGCCGACGCCAACAAAATGTCGCCGAACCCGAAGTACACAAAAACAAATGATTGCCTCATTTTTCTGCAAGACGGGACATATTGCTACGATAGTGCTAGAAGATCAAAGGACAGTCAACTCTGAATGGTATGTGACAGTTTGTGCCCCCAGAGTACTGTCAGCTTGGTGTGACAAGCGGCCGAAATCGGGAACTCAGCACCTGCTCTGGCACCATGACAACGCTGCCCCTCACACTTCTGCTAGAACACTTGACTATTTCAGCTCAAAAAACGTGACTATCTTGCCCCACCCGCCATATTCCCCCGACCTAGCCCCTTGCGATTTTTACTTATTTCCCAAAATTAAAGAAAAATTAAAAGGAAGGCGATTTGAGAACAAAGAAGATGCCCTGGCTGCGTATAATTATGAAATTTCTGAGGTATCTAAAGAAGAGTGGTCATCGGTATTTTCTAAGTGGTTTAGACGGATGGAAAAGTGTATACGTGTTCACGGTGACTACTTCGAAAAAATAGATAGCTGTAATAAAGAATAAAGTCGGTAACTTTTGAGTATCTAATTTCTTTTGGCATGACCCTCGTAATGTGTACAGTGTACACCCAAGGCCAAAAATATAAATCTGTGGCCCTAGTGAAAAAGGGTACAAGTTTCTGGCAGCGCAGGTGTAAAGGGGTGTAAGTTCCACGTAACACTTATGCCCTTATACACCTAAACTGCCAGAGACTTGTACCCTTTTTCACTAGGGCCACAGAAATAAATAAATAAATAAATATTATAGGACATTATTATTATTACACAAATTGACTAAGTCCCACAGTAAGCCCAATAAGGCTTGTGTTGAGGGTACTTAGACAACGATATATATAATATATAATGATTTTATAAATACTTAAATACATAGAAAACACCCATGACTCAGGAACAAAAAAGTTCAGTTTCAAAAGTATGGAAACAAGGCTGTTTTCTTTAAGATCTCATGCTTCTGTCTTTGTTTTATAATCATTACCTAAAATGTACATTAAGCAACCACAAAGGGTTAAAAATACTCGCTAAATATCAAAACATCCTAAAATATTGTCAAAAACATTAAAAGAAATTAGGAAAAGTAACATAATTATACCCTTTTAATTGCTTTGAAAAATGTTGATCTGGCAAATATTATAGCCACAAGTTGAGTAATTTGAGTAATTTACTTTTAAAAATGTTCTACTATTATATTTACCATTTTGTTTCTAATGAGTAGTGTATATTACATCGCTTAAAAAATCACACTTCTATTAAAATATAAGCTTGTTTCTATACTTTTGGCCGGGAGTGTATACGTAGGAGGTTTTTGGTCGAGACTTTCGTTGAAGGCACTTTTTGTCTAGGTGTTCGAGTCGAGCTTCTTCAAAAGTAGCTAGACCTTTTTTTACCTAAGTGCGTCATTCGGATCTCTTAGCCGCATGAACCTCCTAACACTCATGGAGGATTAGATTAGAACGTCTTTATATCGCAGAAACTATAGATCCGATATGAATTGGATATGTCAGTATCAAAAGGGGCGTTTTTGTTTGAAGAAGTACCAAATTTCATCTATCGGTTCAGGTAAATTTCATCTATCAAAGAGGTAAGGCATAGAATCTCCATGTACCAAAAAGTGTCCGTCAAAAAACCTTAAATAGGTGGCGCTACAATACCTAGAATACTTGAAATTGAAATTCAAATCATAGTGAAGTGCGCTCTTCACTCCGTCAATAACGCTTAGAGTCTTAGCTACTCTAGCGCTACTCTGCAGAGATTTGGAACTATTATTTATAGCTGACGTCTGGACGTTATTGCAACAGTTCTGCCTTAAATGATTGCATTCCTTGCCTCTACCTTCCATACTTGAAGAGATAACAAACAGAATTGATGCGTATTCTCAATATATCGTTAATATCGATGCAGACATTACATTGTACAATTGTATATCCCGGAAACCTCCATTGCGCTCTATAAACTACGGTTAACGCGATAGTGGAGATAGATTGGCTCACAGCCAGCCCTTTGTGTATCAGATCATGACCGATATTTTTTAATATTTGGAACATTAAATGGACCGAGTAATGTTAGGGGAGTTACATTAAAAGTAGCAAAAGAAATTGCGCAGTGCGTTCTTATTACTTAGAGGGTAAAGGTGAAGATACTATAATATTTTATTTTAAGATACCTGGATATATTATCTTAAGGTATCACACACTGTTAAGTTACGATAATATATACAGGGCGTCCCAAGACTATGGGACATTAAGGGAAAGTACCTTAAATATAAGACATAGGATATTTTGCTAAAAGGAGACTTTATTTTATTTTCGAAACTGAGTAATACTGCATTCAAAGATTTAAAAAAAATAAGTTACTTTGTCTGGAAATCGAACCGACTCAAATGTGAAAAAAAAACCTGTATTTTTATGATGCCAATCGAAAGAATGCATAAAAAATAAGTCATCTCAGAAATATTATATCGCAAAAGAAATGAATAGAGTAAAATTCTTGATTAAAATTTCAAGATTCGGTTTAATTCCCAGAAAAAGTAAGCAATTTTCAATTTTTTTTTTCAAATTCTTTGAATGCAATATTACTTACCTACTTTTAAAAATAAAATAAAGTCTTCTGTCAGCAAAATATCCTAACTACGATATTTAAGGTACTTTCTTTTGATGTCCCATAGTCTTGGGAAGCCCTGTATAGTGTAATATGAAATATCTTAGCCGTTTGTATAAGGATCTAACGATATATTTTGTAACTTAAGACATCATGTTAATATAAATTTCTCATTTTAAGATGACATCTTCGCATCGCAAAGCATCTTAACATAAAAATTCCATATCACTCGATAGCTTAAGTTACTATAATATGAAAATATATAGTATCTGCTGTGATACTTCATAAAACTGTATAGTAAGCAATTTTTTATCTTAAGATAAAATATTATTGTATGTTCACCGTATGTGACGCTCTTAATGGTTTCAGGATAGTTGCAAATATAAGATGAGAGACAAATTTAATTGGGGAGAAAATACACCTGAGATAAGTGGCGCGGTGCGACGCATTGGTACACGCGTTAATATTTATAATTCCACTTTGAAGATCTCTCACGAACCGCTTTGTAACTCACTTACTTGGAGTTTGATGATCACATAGGTATTATTAGCTGTACTAATAAGTTAGTAATAATCCATGAATAAATAAATACCATAGTCATAGTGTATTAGCAATTCGCACCTTGTTATTACTAATTGCTTTGTGAGCTCTAGACCTCGCCTAAGCTTAAAAAATGTAAAGGTGTAAAATACTTAGTTTGTTGAATCGTTATCACAGTCTTAAGCGCTATTGACGCTTTAGTCCGTCATGCCAATTTCCACATTTTGAAAAATTTCCAAAAACTGGATCGACAAAATAATTTTATTTAATCATACAAAAATAGTGGGGATTCGTTTAAGGGCATATCGTGTTTTGATTAGGTAAAAGGTTTTTTTGGCATATTGGCCGACTTGGACAGTCACAGAAAATTTTTTCGTGTAAAATATTTTTTTCTTAAATTTTCCTAGTCAGAAAACGATTCCGAATATGCCCTAAAACGGATTGCCGCTATTTTTAAACCTTGTAGAATTTGGCTACTAAATTTTACGAGAATATCTAAAGATTTGCGATCTGTATGTAGAGAAGAACATCCGGACACAGGAAAGCAATAATGGCCGATTTAAGACAGAGACTTTCACTAACCGTTCAATAAATAAATAAATAAATAAATAAATAAATAAATAAATATTATAGGACACTAGTACACAAATTGACTAAGTCCCACAGTAAGCTCAATAAGGCTTGTGTTGAGGGTACTTAGACAACGATATATATAATATATAAATATTTATAAATACTTAAATACATAGAAAACACCCATGACTCAGGAACAAATATCCATGCTCATCACACGAATAAATGCCCTTACCAGGATTTGAACCCGGGACCATCGGCTTCGTAGGCAGGGTCACTACCCACTAGGCCAAACTGGTCGTCTGGTGGTTCAATGAGATAAGCAATCTGATTGCGGCTGACTATGTTGAATTCTGATCCCAACACAGATTATTGCGTTATGGGTAAACCAACCACTTCTTGTTTTTAAAAGCACAAAAAAAATTGTATCCTACCTGATTCCTCCTCTGGTAGTATCAGCATTTAATGCTCTTCCTTCATGGAGCCAGGTCAACACCGTCGGGGTCTCCACATGTCTCGCTCGGCAGACCAAGGCCAAAGTGGATTCGGCCTCGTAAAACTTCTCGAGGAGCGGGTTGCCGGCCTCGTCGACAACCCACACTTGTGGGGCTGTGGGATAAACATGTTCTGTCATACAGTCTGTAAATTCAATACTGGCGAATATTTAAACGGTGGTTAGAATAGGACCAAGGAAGTATATTGAGATAAATTTAGCTTAGAAGTATAATTGAAATATTAACCAAACAAAATAATTCGGCCCGCAATGTAAAGTAACTAACTCACAAGTTACGAGATACGAATTGTTTAAAGTAATTGTCAACGTTTGTTGGCAGTTGAAGGACTTGAAGGTACTAAAAAAAGCTCATGTCTCGTAATGTTTACAGTAATGTACTGCTCGGTAAGTTTTCAAAATATAATTGCGGGGTCATAATTAAGTGTAACTTAAAAAAAACCTACTTAATGAATGATTACACATATAAATTCTTTATCTCGTTTAATTATTTATAGCCCGTGTTGCTAATGCAACATATTATTATATAAAAATATTCCCAAAGCAGTAGCTAAACGCAGACGTCAGGCTCGGCTAGTATTCGGAGGCTTTTCAAAAGCACCAATAGGAGCGCTCCACATATTCTGTATCGCGGCCAATTAGAGACACCTAAATTTAAACCACCTTTTGTACTGATCAAATATTGTCAGATCACTCTTTCATCATCCTCCATACTATAAACACCCACTTTCTACATCTAACTATTCTGGCAAGAACCCTTGTAATGGATTTACACACTGTATAACCTGATTGAGTCTTTTGATTCAATACTTAGGAATACCTTCTCTTAACTTGTCAAAAGTAAACTTCTAAAATGGGTTGTAAAAAGTTTTTAAATTGACTTCTAATTGGCAGGCTTCAATAGTAGTTAGCTACAAGAAAAACCTTTTTAGGAGCTGAGCGTGGGCAATAAAAAACAGTAAAATCTTTTAGCAGTAATTAAGTCGTTATCCTTTTTCCATTAGGTTTCACCTCTTTTTTAGCGGGGTATTTTATCTCCACCCTTTAACTAACTTTAAATGATCTTATTGTAATCAAATTACTTTTAGATTGTAGATTTATCTTATACTCCTCGTCGCTTTTGATGACGGCGACCCTAAGTAAACATTATGGACGCCTATCGTGAACCCTTATATGGCTGGCTAGGCCGAACTTACTTTTAAATACTCTTTTGCACGTGTGACAAGAGTTGGCCAGCTGCGTTGAATGTATACACGTAGGAGGGCTTAGGCCTATCTTGAGATTTATCTTAGCGTGTAGGTAGAGAAAGGTATATGCTAATAGAAAGTTTGAGTTTACCTATGTATAGAAATATCTGTAGATACAGTTGAAACACAAGGGTCGCTTCAGTCTGTTGAACATTGTTATCGAATTATCAGGATTAAATTTTGTTCTGTAATTCATTTACCTATTTACTCTGTGACAAATTGCTTTGTTTCATTGTATTGACTGTTTTATTAAGATGTTTGAAATGGAATTAGGCAATTGTGTTTGATAGGAAAGCTGAATGGATTTAAAAATATGCTAAAAACGTTTTTATAATATTAAAGGCAATTGAAATAAATTAAATATAAAACAATGATAGCTAGAACATAAGTAAGCTTTTAGTGCAAAGCTTTCTACGAAATATATATTTCATATTATCCTACGTTTGTAGTACGAAATATAAACATCAAGTATAGAATTTTTGATTTTCGTCCAATGTAGGTAAGCGGCAAACATACTCACGAGAGATAATACGGCCTGCTTCTTAGAGCTGTAGAAAATGGTGCTTAATAATTTTAAATTAAGTTGCTAGGACTCGAGTTCCATAGACGTTCCGCCACTAGTAGGCAGGTATATCCATTATGCGATAATGTAAGCCATTATGTATTTATCTATTATTTTGTTATACTTACACAAAGGGCCATAATACATTCCGAAATTACATTCGCAGAAGCTTTACACTTAAACATTATTTAAATCATTTTGAATATTAACTTTACGATTTCGTATTAAGAGTCCTTATTCCTACAGACGAGCGTATTTTGTAAAATGCTTCCTTTTTCATTCAAGATTACGACGTAACTATTAGTATTTATTCAAAAACTGGTAACGTACTTAAATAATCGTTTCCTAAACTAGCGGCTCCAACAGTTCAAATTTTCATTTTCTCTTTTAAACCTCTTTTTTAATGAGTTTTTTTGGGAGTCTTTTCCAAATTTTGCAGTGAGATGTGGCGTTTCGGTTCTCAATTTTGCTGTAAACAAGAATCATTTGGTACATGAATGACTACAATTTGATTCAACATATCTCGTACGAGGGGCTGGAATGATTAACAATCGAAGATTCATTTGAAAAAACTGATAAAATACCTTCCGAGTTTTCTCCATTTTTTTGGCGAAAACAGGGTTTTATTATATTTTTTTCCGCAAATTGTACGCATATTTTGCTTTAAAAATAATATTATAGCAAACTGTAACTTTATGTTAACCTATAAAAAAAAAATCATAACTATGGGACCTACATTGCCGTAAATTTATATTTTTTTAAAACACGTATAAATCACGCAGCAGCGACGCCCCGCTCTCAGTCCGCGCGGAGCGCGCTTAGAGGACGGACCTGTGCTCGATTGTCAGGCATTCGTTGCGATCGTAATCAGCTACGGAGTTCCGAGAAGTGCTATATAATGCGATTAGAAAATCTTAATAAAAGTTCATTTTTTACACTATGCTTAACAGACTCTCGCTTATTGATGGATTTTCAGTGGTCCTTTTTTTTATACTACGTCGGTGGCAAACAAGCTTACGGCCCGCCTGATGGTAAGCAGTATCCGTAGCCTATGTACGCCTGCAACTCCAGAGGAGTTACATGCGCGTTGCCGACTCTACCCCCTCCCGCCCCTCGTTGAGCTCTGGCAACCTTACTCACCGGCAGGAACACAACACTATGAGTAGGGTCTAGTGTTATTTGGCTGCGATTTTCTGAAAAACGCATTTTTACTTGAAATTACGTTAGGGTTTGCATTTGCATTATTATTTTTGACCCGGATGAAGTCCAAGTTCTCATGATGGAGTCAGGAGTTGGTCACCAGAACTCCTAATCTACTCATTATAATCCCATCGTGTTTGGGCTCAAAAGATTTGCCCTGACGAACACCATCGATCTAGATGAGGTCCAGGGTCTCATGATGGAGTCAGGAGTTGGTCACCAGGACTCTTAATCTACTTATCATAACGCCATCGTGTTTGGGCTCAATAGATTTGCCCTGACGAGCACCATCAATCTAGATGAGGTCCAGGGTCTCATGATGGAGTCAGGAGTTGGTCACCAGAACTCCTAAACTACTCATCATAACCTCATCGTGTTTTGGCTCAAAAGATTTGCCCTGACGAGCACCATAGATCTAGATGAGGCCCAGGGTCTCATGATGGAGTCAGGAGTTGGTCACCAGAACTCCTAATCTACTCATTATAATTCCAACGTGTTTGGGCTCATGAGATTTGCCCTGACGAGCACCATAGATCTAGATGAGGCCCAGGGTCTCATGATGGAGTCAGGAGTAGGTCACTAGAACTCCTAATCTACTCATTATAATTCCATCGTGTTTGGGCTCAAAAGATTTGCCCTGACGAGTACCATCGATCTAGATGAAGTCCAGGGTCTCATGATGGAGTCAGGAGTTGGTCACTAGAACTCCTAATCTACTCATTATAATTCCATCGTGTTTTGGCTCAAAAGATTTGCCCTGACGAGCACCATAGATCTAGATGAGGCCCAGGGTCTCATGATGGAGTCAGGAGTTGGTCACCAGAACTCCTAATCTACTCATCATAACTCCATCGTGTTTGGGCTCAATAGATTTGCCCTGACGAACACCATCGACCTAGATGAGGTCCAGGGTCTCATGATGGAGTCAGGAGTTGGTCACCAGAACTCCTAATCTACTCATCATAACCTCATCGTGTTTGGGCTCAATAGATTTGCCCTGACGAGCATCATCAATCTAGATAAAGTCCAGGATCTCATGATGGAGTCAGGAGTTGGTCACTAGAACTCCTAATCTACTCATTATAATTCCAACGTGTTTGGGCTCATGAGATTTGCCATGACGAGCACCATCGACCTAGATGAGGTCCAGGGTCTCATGATGGAGTCAGGAGTTGGTCACCAGAACTCCTAATCTACTCATCATAACTCCATCGTGTTTGGGCTCAATAGAGTTGCCCTGACGAGCACCATCAATCTAGATCAGGTCCAGGGTCTTATGATGGACTCAGGAGTTGGTCACCAGAACTCCTAGTCTATTCATCATAACTCCATCGTGTTTGGGCTCAAAAGATTTGCCCTGACGAGTACCATCGATCTAGATTAAGTCGAGGGTCTCATGATGGACTCAGGAGTTGGTCACCAGAACTCCTAATCTATTCATCATAATGGTAATTTGATGGTGCTTGTCGGGGTAAATCTATTGAGCTCAAACACGATGGAGTTATGATAAATAGATTACGCGTTCTGGTGACCAACTCCTGACTCCATCATGAGACCCTGGACTTCATCTAGATCGATGGTACTCGTCAGGGCAAATCTTTTGAGCCCAAACACGATGGAATTATAATGAGTAGATTAGGAGTTCTAGTGACCAACTCCTGACTCCATCATGAGACCCTGAACATCATCTAGATTGATGGTGCTCGTGAGGACAAAACTATTGAGCCCAAACACGATGGAGTTATGATGAGTAGATTAGGAATTATGGTGACCAACTCCTGACTCCATCATGAGACCCTGGACTTCATCTAGATCGATGGTACTCGTCAGGGCAAATCTTTTGAGCCCAAACACGATGGAATTATAATGAGTAGATTAGGAGTTCTAGTGACCTACTCCTGACTCCATCATGAGACCCTGGACTTCATCTAGATTGATGGTGCTCATCAGGGTAAATCTATTGAGCCCAAACTCGATGGAGTTATGATGAGTAGATTAGGAGTTCTGGGGAGTTCTGGTGACCAACTCCTGACTCCGTCATGAGACCCTGGACCTCATCTAGATCGATGGTGTTCGTCAGGGCAAATCTTTTGAGCCCAAGCACGATGGAATTATAATGAGTAGATTAGGAGTTCTGGTGACCAACTCCTGACTCCATCATAAGAACCTGGATGGACTTCATTCGGGTCATAAATAATAATACAAACCCTAACGTGATTTCAAATAACACTGAAACTCTATAGCACTAATGTGCGCAAACGATTGGCATCTTGACTAGGCAGCATGGGTGCGTAGCCACCATGCCAATCGATACGACAACGAAACACTATCTGTCTCTCTCTCGTACTAATATGCACAAACGATTGGCATCTTGGCTGGGCAGCATGGGTGCGTAGCCAACATGCCAAACGTTTACGATACGACAAGGAAACACTATCTGTCTCTCTATCGCACTAATATGCGCAATCGATTGGCTTCTTGGCTAGGTATCATGGGTGCGTAGCCAACATGCCAATCGTTTACGATACGACAACGAAACACTACTCTCTCTCTATCGCACTAATATACGCAAACGATTGGTATTTTGGCTAGGCACTAAGCAAGTGTGTGGCCAACATGCCAATCGTTTACGATACGACAACGAAACACTATCTGTCTCTCTATCGCACTAATATACTTTATTTATACCTGCAGTCATTTAGTAACTTCTTCATTTTCCATTGGTGTGAAAGAGACAGAATAAAGAGCAAGGGTTATAGTACACTCTGTAGTCCGTACACTTAGTAGTAGTGTACATAAAAAAAAATACTGTGCATATAAAATAAAATAAAGAGTGCCCATATGATATCATATGACACTAAAATTAATGTTGCTTGAAATTATATTGAAAACTATCAAGATTATTCTAGTCTGCATTGAAACGC
Organism: Cydia pomonella; assembly: GCF_033807575.1. NCBI lineage: Eukaryota > Metazoa > Arthropoda > Insecta > Lepidoptera > Tortricidae > Cydia > Cydia pomonella. The sequence goes on along the minus strand of NC_084719.1, from coordinate 614,748 downwards.
GCGTCGCGTTGCCGGCGCTCGCGTACCGAGCGCCAACGCCATCTATCGAGCGTTATTTCGTGAAATCGGAGAACGCTCCAAGGATTAAGGGCTCTTAAAACCTTTTAAATATTCAGATGTGATTTATTCTGAAATCGCACCGTTTTATTCCGTTTCACACTACACGTTGTTGTTAATAGCAAGAATAAAACATTTTTTCAATAGCTTTAACGAAGTTGGTTTCGAATGTAATCAAAAGTCGTTTCAACAAATTGACTTGAACTTATTGGGTTTTTTATATGAGTGATTTGTTGACATTAAACCTTAAGTGCATGTTTTTTTTTCTTTTTGCCCGAAATTAATTAACGTGTCACGTAATTGTTAGCTGATTCTGGTAAAAATAGTATAAAAATTATAACATCGATTTTTAATGCGAATTCAGTGCTAGAAGTTGTATAGGCTAAATCATGTTTCTGTAAATATAACTTTTTTTGTAAGAGATACTGTAAAAATTATGCTGCTATTAAAAAGGTACATTTTTTGTGATAATATCTATGATATTGTTTTTAAATATAAAACAATTACAAATCCTGTAAAAAAACGCCCTCAACCACATACTAAAAATCATCAACTTCTGGGTTTTTCCAAGTTTTCCTACATTTCGCCTTAAAACAAATGTAATTTTTATAGATTAAAATACTACGTTAATTTAAGTAAAAAATCGGAAAATTGATTAGTTTTCTATTGTAATACAGGATATCCAAATAGATATTGGATTTTGTCTAATTATGTATAAAATAAGATGTTTTCGTTGTGTATGCTGCATCCAACCATTTAATTTCTCCATACCGCCCTGCATAGGTCTGTAGCTGTATTATTTTAAATCTGGCACCATATATTGCTGTCATTGAAAAAAGTCGAAAGTGGGTAGCTGTATCTTTAGATCTATAAGGTCTATGTAGACCGAATCAGACTTATTTTTGGGCAAGTTTAGTGTGCTTCAAACTGTCCTTAGGGATTTGTGCCCTAACATATGTCTTTATTAAAAAAAATTGTTAAAAACAAAAAAAGTTCCGAAAATTGTATGGTTTTTCATTATTTGACAATGACGTATTTAAACGATCAACAAAAAATACTAACCCAACCTGAAAACTAATAAAAACAGCATTTTGCTGTGCCAATCAGTTTTTTTTGAGGGATGATTAAAAATATTTCTTTTGCAATGGGGTTTGCAATTCTTTCAAGGTTATAAACTTGAATTTCACAAGAGCATTTTATGATTATTAATGGTATTGGTTAGAATAAGCTACATTTAAAGTTTAAAATAATTAATAGACCAAGCGATATTTAAAGAATATGTATATCAGTTAGGTTCACGCTTCTTCTGTGAAAAAAGGTATGTAAAACAGTTTAGAGCTCTGAAGACAAATTTTCTAACTATAATAAATAATAATAAATAAATAAATATTATAGGACATAATTACACAAATTGACTAAGTCCCACAGTAAGCTCAATAAGGCTTGTGTTGAGGGTACTTAGACAACGATATATATATAATATATAAATATTTATAAATACTTAAATACATAGAAAACACCCATGACTCAGGAACAAATATCCATGCTCATCACACGAATAAATGCCCTTACCGGGATTTGAACCCGGGACCATCAGCTTCGTAGGCAGGGTCACTACCCACTAGGCCAAACCGGTCGTCAAAATTATGAATCATTAAGACGACGCTCATGACACAAAACTTACTTACAAAACTTATGAAAGTATTATTTGATGAACCGGTTATTTATGGCATGGACTTCATTTATGTAGTTGTGACACGATTGGTTAACTTTTATAGCAGAGTAAATCATATCAAAGGTGCCTCTTTTTAAAACAAACATTTTCATTGTATGTACAGGCAAACGGGACCGATTCAAAGCTCAAAATTGTCCATGTAGATTAATATAATTGCATACTTCAATACAGTAGTTGTGATTTTTCAATTAAGTTTTGTTTTTCTATTTTAAACGGTAAAACCCGTTTTTCTGCATACGACCTTAGAGAATAAGCTAGCGCAAAGCAAATTCACTGCGCGCGAAGTATCGGGATTAGCACGAGTTCCGGGAGGCAAGCAAGCAAGTAATCGCCGCATTTTTAACCGACGAAAAAAACGGAGGAGGTTCTCAAGTTGACGCGTATATTTATTTTTTTAGATTGTATTGTGTATCGATGCATCACCTTAATAACTTAATTTGTGTGATAAAATTATCCGTGCGCAAAACACACTGTTACTCAGTTATTAACATCAAGAGTGACATGTTTTGTTTTAAACAGAGACATTTCTTGGACGAAATATATAACGGTCACGTATTATTTTTCTCCTTTTCTAGTCCTTGACATATGACTACAAATATCACGTCCTAAACCTCAGACAGCTTTTGATTTCGTCGGACAATCCGTTTCATTTCATATAACCAACGTGATCTCTATATAAATTTGTGATTTCAAAACAAAAATCAGGCTACATTAGAAGTCTGGGAGATATGGGGATATATTAGTAAAGATTAAAATGACACAATTTGGCAATATTAATGGTACTTAAGACCACATTGCAATATTTTCAATGTCAGAAGCTATCGAAAACAAAATGGAAGTGAGCGTCTAGTGCAATCACGTAGAGGAATTCTCATTCGGACATTTAGCAAAAACGGTTTTACGATCTTTTTGGCATTCAGTGAGTAGCGACCGTAAAATTTTTGCCTTCAGATGAAAATTGGCTTATGTCAAGACAATTATCTCGGAAAAGGCAACGTTGTTCTTATGGGATAACGAATTCAAGCCACGCCTGACTTGAATGCTTCAGCTTGTTGCGAATATTTTCCTTCTAGGTCTACGTCAATCATTTTTATAGAAACATTTGAAGAGAAAAATGCGAAATGCTCTGCGTTATTGTTATTAGTGGCGTCGAAAATATTTTCATTGTTGAAATATTCATTAGCTGCTCTGATTCTTATTCAATTTGAAATATTTATGATTAAGAGGGTATTCAACGGTCATAATACTTATTAATATTTTAAAATAAGGAAGGTCTAAAAACAAATTGACTTATAAGTAAACCGTGTACCTATTTTAATTCGTAAGAATTCTTTTACGCTTTATGAGTGATAAGAATTACTAGAAATTTAAATATTTAAGTATCACGAAAAAATTGAAGTGAGTGTAGTCGCTTGACTTTTTTCGTCGCCATAGGCGACATGTTTCGAACCCATCAGGGGTGCTCACGTCGGCTGTACTCAAAACATGTCGCTAATAGCGTCGACAAAAGTCAAGTGAGTGTAACCATGATATTTAAATATTTTTTCCTACTCCTCTACTGTTATCTGTCATTTATACATTCATTAACACGAATATAAGAACATACATAAAAGGTTTCAAGAAAAGTCTATATTGTCTATTGCTCATAACAGCACTTGTGCTTTAAAATCGGTATAACGTTACTGCAATTAATGGCTACCAACCTAACAAAATCAAAACGAATACAGTTTCAAACTAAGTGCATTGCTGCCAACTTAAAAAATATTCATTTGGTTGCATAGTAGAAACAATTGCTTCATAAGTCAGAAACACGCGTGTGACACCCGTAATATAGCAACAGCTTAGCGTTGCTTGTTAGTCTCCATAGGCTACGGTGGCCAAAATCGAGAAAAAACCAGTCCAAAAATTTAATTTAGCAAAGAGCAAGTACCAGGGCCTCATGAGTTACGAGAAGGTGTCGCTGACCGGCCGGGGGGGCGTAACAAGGTATGCTCGCGTATCTTAGCTATATACTTTGGCTTTGTTTACCTAAATTAAGATTTATTTTGATTGACACGTAGGAAAAGTATTGTGAATATGCCTTCGTTACAACTTTGCACTCTTATTAGTTGTGACATTAGGTATACGTAAGATCCTCACGACACTAAATGTACCTACCTGTACATGTATGCTACCTATTCTGTGTTTTTTGTTGTTGTTTAATGCTTGCACCTAAAACTGGTTCAACTTTGACTCGTAAAGAACACCTTTAAACATTAACCCCTCCATTTTTTGTTCATCGTTTCCGATCTCGATTGATATATTGCTATGTTGTGTAGAAAAACATAAATACTCACTGTTAATATGCAAATAGGTCCTGCTGACCCTTGGTGGATGCGTAGATATCTGGCACTCATACACGCCCTCGTCCGCCGGCTTCACCTCCCTAATGAGGAGCCGCCAGTTGCCAGGATACCGCTTGGCTACGGAGACGCGGTCGTCCGCCGCGTATGTCACTGCGCCGACTGTGAGGAGCTCCGGCATCTCGTCTCTGCCTCTACGCCGGACCCAGGATACCTGGTGGTATAGTTGAAGAAATATTGTTAGCGCCGTTGAATGATATCGCTCAAAATGGTTTTACAAATGTGTTAACGGTTTTATTACCCTATAAAACCATTAACACGCTTAAATTGTACTTGAGCTAAATACTCCTGACTTACACATTCCAATTTTGAAATTTTCCAATTTTTTACATTTTAGTCTGTTAACTTAAATATAGGATTTAATCTAAAGAACCATGGGTCAAAATGAACCAGAAACCAACGCAGCTAAATATTAGGTCTTTAAATAAGTATTATCTACTTCATTTCGTCCTACTAGTATTAGTACCAATTATATTCCATTGCAAAACTAACATTATTTCATTCACATAATAACCTACACCTATATTATTCCACAAATATAAAGTATAATTACTTGTTATTCACACTATAAGCGTGGCACGTGCTTTACCGAGATTACTCACTCATTTGTCCTTCTGTATTCGTAAAGGTAAAATATGACTAATTGATTCAAATAATAGTTCGTCAACTATAATAACGCCATCTGTAGGTACAGTCCGCGAAACTATTGGCGTATCAGCCCTATATAATATAAAAATGTATGCAGAAAGCAGAAAGCATGCTAAGCTAATAGTTTTGTTGACTGAACATGATTTCAAATTAAATCATGATCACGTTACCCTTTACTTGAACAAGGATTTACCTTTAGGATGTTCAGGTATAAATACTAATACTCAATACAGTTTCTCTTATAACTAGTATCTTATATATTATTGTCTTTGTCGTGATTGACGGCCAAATAATCAAAGATTGTGTAATGTATGTAAGTCGTGTTTGGCAGCATAAAACTTTGAAGGGGTGCAGTTTTAAAATGGTTGAGAAAAAACATAGGTATGGGGGGTGACAAGACCAAAAGGATGGTAATTCGAAAGCGCAGCTACATTTTAATGTCAACTTTAGCCAGACTTTCTCCGAGACCACGGGGACAACGTCGTCCTCGAAACGTCGGAGGTAATTTCAAAGCTTTTTAAAGTAAACGAGATAAATTCTCGCTAAACGAAATAATAACATTAAAGTTACGTTAAATGTACAACACAACGTAGTGCGGTGCGGCGTGCATGTGACGTACGGATCGCGACTACTTTACCTAACCAAAATTGTACAAAAATACATATGGTACCTTTCTCTGTCTCATGTCTCATTAAAGCGCCCGCAACATTATATTTTGCAAGGTAGTATCACGAACATAATGAAAATGTTTTATCAGTACAAAGAAACAACGTTGATATTTTCACGCAAGTTTCAGAAAACGTTTTTGTGAAAGTCGCGTCTTCCATACTGAGTTCCTGACAGCGCTTAATGTTTAATGCTTTGGTTGGTTGTCGAGTAGATTTATGTATACTTGTGAATTTAGGGTTGGGCAACGGTTAACGCAGTTACTGATCATTTAGACCGTATTGCAACGAAATAAGTTCTAATAATGGGTAGGTAGTAGAGTTGCTGTAACTACGAGTATGTGTTCCGCAAGTAAAGTGTTTGGTTATAAATAGGTTCTTAAGCATTTTGCTAGTAAAAAAATTTAGGATAAATAGAGATGGATTTTGCCAATACTAATATTTGGCCCAATGTTCTGTTCATCAATGTGTTCTCCAATTGAGGGGGGATTTAAATCTGCTCGGGTCAGAGGTATAGGGTTAGAGCCGGTGTAGCTTTATTTAACGTTCATCATTCATTTCATTTTGAATCATTCATAGCATTATTCAATCCTGCAAATAATTCATTTTGAATCATTCATAGCATTATTCAATCTTGCAAATAATTCATATTGTATCATTCATAGCATTATTCAATCCTGCAAATAATTAATTTTGAATGATTCATAGCATTATTCATGAGATGCAATAAACCTGCGATACTACTTGAAGCTTTTTATCCCATCAAGTGACTAAGCATGAGTCACGTCTGAATTCTTATTACTGTCGATGTCGTAAACAACTTGTTGTTCATAGAGATTAAGATAAAATTACTTTTTTAGAAAGGTGCTTTGAACCGTATTTAAGATAAGACGTTCATTTTTTAGGTTCATTGAACTGTATCATCAGGTGTTTAGAAATAAATATCTTTAAATGGTAGGAAAAGAAATGTGTTTGTAATACACCTGTACCATGTGTATTTAGTGAGTAAAAAAAGTTTAGGTATCAATGTTTTTGAATTATGTCTTTATTCAAACTATACATAAGGCCATGTTTATGTTTAAGAAAATATAGTTTATTACTAGGATAGTAGTAGTGGTTAAATAAAACCCTTCCAATATGTATATTATCTATAATTTTATAGCTGAATTAATAACGATTATGTTAGTTGGCGTCAGAATATTCTTTATGTAGGTACTTCAGGTCATTATTTTTAATAATACGTAGGTACCATGTTACATCATGGGAGAAAGTAAAGCCCACAGACTCCGTAGGTTAGGCCACCTTGAGAGAATGGACGAAGATCGGAACGTAAAAAGAGCGTACCTGGGTCGCCTAGCAGGAGGACGTCCTATCGGACGCCCTAGGTATCGCTGGAGCGACATGGTGGAGGCGGATCTGCGCGAGCTTCGAGTCGACAATTGGCGAGAGGTCGCACAGGACCGAGAAAAGTGGCGCTGTCTTGTGTCGGAGGCCAAGTCTCATTTTGGGTCGCTGAGCCAACGGAGTAAGTAAGTAAGTATGTTACATCGATATCCTTTCTACTTTATCTTCCCAATTTTAATTTTTATCCATTATAATTTTAATCTATTCAGATGATACTCGTACAACAGCAAAGGTGAAAGCTTGACAAAAAAGTATACATAAGACCAAAAGGAATTACAGCCAAACTTCGCTAACGTTAATATGTCTTAAACAATGGGGGTGATTTGCTTAATCGCTATAACAAAGGAATTCTGAAACAAAGAGAGTTTCTCCGCCGTTAGAGAATTCTGAACTAGTTGGGAACGATGTGTATAATAAATAAGTTTATTTTCGTCAATTTGTTCTGAAGGCAAATTCTGATTTAACAATTCGTAACGGTTTTGATCTTGTTTTGACACGACTTGGAAGATTGCTCACGCTGGTTGGAAAGTTGTGCGTGAGATACGCACCAATTGCCAATGCGACCGTGGAGCAAGTATCAAATAAGACCAAATTGTTAAATCAGAATTGGCCTCCATGGCTCGCATCGGCAGAACTAATTAATTCGGGAGATCGAAAGAAACTACCTAAGTAGTGACTAAACATTTACGAGGGTAACTTTCTGTTAACGTAAGTAATGGCTATCAATCTTAATATAAAAAAGAGCAAATTAAGTTCTCAATGTATTTTGATGTCCTAATTGTATGTTTCTGTTTTTATATCGAATATAAAAAAAAATAACTATGTACGATATAAAAAAAACAAGTATTTTTTAAAGTAAATTTTGTAACGATACAATCGTTACAATTTTGGTGTCTTGTCATAAATATTTGGTATTTAAGCCGAAATTAACCAATTAAAATTAAAAAAAAATGCTTCATTGACGTTTACAATTTAACCAACTCATCAAATCATACCGATGACTGTCCTTTAAGTTTACACCTACATAGCATTCGAGTGAAACATATTTATGCAGCTTGGTTAGAGTATGCAGAATCAAAATCAGAATGTATTAGTTTAATGCCATAAAATGGCATGCCGCATGCATACTTTGTTAATAAATAAAATAAAATAAAAAACAATAAATAAATTATTTCGAATAACCTTGAAGTTAATTAGAATATAAAAGTACAAGGAAAGTATTTTTATCAACAAAATAAATTAGAAACGTCAAATATCCATTGTGCGAGCATCCGTCATCGCAACATGATCCGGCATGATTAAAGGATCTCGGGATCCATAGTAATCCGATGAATTCGTGTGTGCGCAATCAATCACGGCCGATGATTAATTTTCGCGATTGATCAGATGAAGCCGGGAGTTTCAGTCATAAGGAGTATAAATAATTTATTCATTTATAGCAAACTGACTTTCAGTACAGAGGTCGCGGTTTCAAACCCCGGCTCGTATCAATGAGTTTTTTAGAACTTATGTGCGATCCTTTGATGTTTACCAGTCGCTTTTCGGTGAAGGAAAACATCGTGAGAAAACCGGACTAATCCCAATAAGTCCTAGACTAGTTTCCCCTCTGGGTTGGAAGGTCAGATGGCAGTCGCTTTCGTGAAAACTAGTACCTACGCCAATTCTTGGAGTTAGTTGCCAAGCGGACCCCAAGCTCCCATAAGCCGTGGCAATACACCGGGACAAACGCTAGGAAGATTTAAAGGAAATAATAGGCTTCTTATAATATTTAAGTTCCAAAGTTAGGATGGCTTCTTAGTCATCATCACATCACTCAATGTTCGAGTTCGAAAGTTAAGATAAATGTTTTTAAATATATATTATGTAGTTTTAAAAGTATTAATAACATACATTAAAATAATATTAAACTGAATGAAAATAAACAGGCTAATTTTGACCTTTTCATTTTTAGGGTTCCGTAGCCAAATGGCAAAAAACGGAACCCTTATAGATTCGTCATGTCCGTCTGTCTGTCCAATTCTGTCACAGCCACTTTTTTCCGAAACTATAAAAGCTATACTGTTCAAACTTGGTAAGTAGATGTATTCTATGAACCGCATTATGATGTTTACACAAAAATAGAAAAAAAAAAACAATAAATTTTGGGAGTTCCCCATACTCAGAACTGAAACTCAAAAAATCTTTTTTCATCAAACCCATACGTGTGGGGTATCTATGGATAGGTCTTTAAAAATGATATTGAGGTTTCTAATATCATTTTTTTTCTAAACTGAATAGTTTGCGCGAGAGAAACTTCCAAAGTGGTAAAAAGTGTGTCCCCCCCCCGTAACTTCTAAAATAACAGAATGAAAAATCAAAAAAAAATATATGATATACATTGCCATGCAAACTTCCACCGAAAATTAGTTCGAACGAGATCTAGTAAGTAGTTTTTTTAATACGTCATAAAAATTAAAAAAAATATTATTTTTTTTCATCAAACCCATACGTGTGGGGTATCTAGGGATAGGTCTTCAAAAATGATATTTAGGTTTTTAATATCATTTTTTTCTAAACTGAATAGTTTGCGCGAGAGACACATCCAAAGTGAAAAAATGTGTGTCCCCCCCCCTGTAACTTCTAAAATAACAGAATGAAAAATCTAAAAAAAATATATGATATACATGCAAACCATTACAACCAACCATGCAAACTTCCACCGAAAATTGGTTTGAACCAGATCTAGTACGTAGTTTTTTTTAATACGTCATAAATGGTACGGAACCCTTCATGGGCGAGTTCGACTCGCACTTGGCCGCTTTTTTTTATATAAACATTTGCTTTTATTTTTCTAGGTACCATTAGACATACATACATTGATATAATCACGCCTATTTCCCGGTGGGGTAGGCAAAGACCACAAGATTTCCACTTGCTACTAACCTGACATACGTATTTCGCTTGCTTCACTTTCATACACGCTCGATGCTTTAGGGTGCTCTTGACCTGGCCTTTCTTCAGGAATTCGCCGATTTGAATTAGAGAAAGGCAACCGAGGTCTTCCCTTTTTAGGTAAAATTATATTATTATTAATATAAACGCTTATCACAAGCACAATTGAAGATAATTATCAACTTTAATAATTATAAGACGCAAAGTTTTCGCTTAGATTTAGCTCAAGTTTTGACAAATTCCAAGTTGTTACCGTACTGTGGAGAACTTTAACTTTTGCCTTTTGTATATTTTGCTTTGGCTAATTTCGCAAGTTTCCAACACTTGGTGTCGTTAGAGGCTTGCAAACAAGTATACGTCTGAAGAGTTTTTGTTCTGATTTATGATACCTTTTGTTTCTCTACATTTAATTCACTGCACAAATTAATGAAAAAAAACACTGGTTAGTTTTTACCGGAACTTGGTCGCCGACTTAGAATTGGGGCTGTGATGCACGCACCGTGTCATATCTGGTGCAGGGGATTTTATTGGCTGTACAACGTATAGACGCTGCTAGCGTAATGAGATCTTTTGGTCGGGATACTACTATTCGGAGTGGTCCTTTTTAAATGAAGTACCTGTGCAATGAAAATGACGAAGCCTTTTGCGGAAAGCTTTATTGTTAGTGTGTAATGACGATGCATGTTGCTTGTAACCTCTTGTGAAGAAATCTGTTAACTATGCTTGTTTAATATGCGATGAAGGAATCTGATTTCAGTGCCACTTCGTGCCTTATCATAGTCTTCTTCTTTTGCCTGCCTCCTTCCCATTTACTTGGGGTCGGCCCTTATAATCATACGTCGCAGCCGGCTGTCCTGGGTCGTGTCTAGTTTAAAATTTCCATCCTCCATGTCTTTTCGTACAACTGCAATCCAGGTTGCATGTGGTCAACTTCGTCCTCGAGCTGCACAGCCATATCCAGGACTTTTTTGGTCATGTGTTCTGATGGTCGTCTCATCACATGGCCTAACCACCTCAGTCGGCTTTCTACCAGTTTTTCTTATATAATTACCATGATGATGGAATGAAATGATGGCATGCCAACAATTCCTCATTGCAAATGCCATTGAGAATCAGCTTGGTCCAACTCTACATTAATTTTGCCAGTACGCACTTATCTCTAATCACGCTAAACAATCTTTTTGCTTTTATAATGAAGATCAATAATGATATCGCACAATAACACTTTGTAACAAACCTCGTTAACGGTCAACCAACCAAATTAACCGCGCTCTTTATGAGGTCAAAACCCGTGGTACCAAATAGCAAGAACTAACAGCAAAACACCCCATAGATGGACCTTATATCTTTGAAATAAGGTTTATTGTGAGATAACAATGTGGACGAGAGAACGACCGAAGTTTGGCCATCTCTCCTATAGCGGTCTTTCTATCTTAGCTGATAAACACCCGTTTATACCCTGACGTAATTTTGCTACTATAAAAAAGAGGAAAATATAAGTGGTTCATTTATTTTTACCTTAGTGACCTAGATTTTTAAGTGATTGTATTCATAATAAATATAAAATATTTAACTGTTAAAAATGGTTAATTGAAATGCAGACTTAACAGAAATTTAACTCAATAAACATACATTAAAGCCCTTTAGAAATCTATGAATAATGTATTTTATATTGTAGACGAAATAAGTTTTCAGTGAAAGTAAATTCTGCGGAATAAAACATTCTACAACACAATGGTAAGAAATCATTTGGTATGATTTATTTACTGTAGTCTTAGCTATATGCTTTACGATATCTGTGTAACATAAAACAAAACAAAAACTTATGGGATACATTTGCGTCAATACAAGGGATGTGAGACGTCGTACCCTAGGGACCAAAATCCAATTGGTGTTTGTGTACTTTTACTTCGTTACTGAAAGAAAGCCACAAGTGCGATTCCCTTACGTACGTGAGGTCAAAGTTTGGTTTATTGGATGTTGATGTTTGTGTCGTCGTACACACAATGTCCGTCGTTCGTTTATATGGACATTGGACTTTATACATTTACTACCTACCTATTACCTATTTTTCTTTGAGCAGATTCAAGACAGTAAATATTTCAGCGTGTATTTTTGTTACAAAATGAGTGTCATATGTCTTTATGAGGTCAAATTTCTTCTATTCACTAGCGAAAATGTAAATAAAGAGAAATGAATGACAGCAAAATGACAGACAGATAGATAAATTAACAAGAGAATGCAGAAAGTGAAAAACAAAGCTATTTTATATTTGAAATGGTGAAGAAAGAAGACAGTTACAAAGTGTGAAATATTTAAATTCAGCTATCTTCTTAGATGAAACTGCTCATCAATCATGAATCTTCTACAATTTAGTATACCTACCCTAAATCATGTGAATCACGTGTAAACGGTGCTAGTCTTTGAGTTCTAAAACAATTTTAGACCATGGCCTCACGTTGGGTACCATTAACGAGGGGGTGACCTCATAGCAATGAAGACCACTAAACTTGTTTTTAAAACAACTTGTTTAGACAATTTTGGCATGAATGACACTCAGTGTCAATATCATTTTTCAGCAGTAAGATTTTGTCATGTCGACGTGCCGTATTTCGACTTATCGTCTTGGTGTCGAATGACAATACGTCACGTTTCCGCCGTGACTTCATCAATTGTGCCGTTTTCAACCAAATAGGTACTTGTTGTCTGTTTTCAATAAGGCGCTATTTCCATAATTCTTCAATTTGAAATCAGCCTTATAGACCACCGACAATGTGGTACCTTTTCGTTTAAAACGTCACAATCAGTCACATATGTAGCAAATGTAGTAGCCAAATGGTAGCCATGAATTCTACTTATCTGAAAGCACTTCGAGTTCAGAAGGTCACTCACCGTTTTATCCTGAAGCAAACTGATCCTGCAGTTCAAATGTGCATCTTCTCCTAACTGCACAGTTATCTTCGTGACATTCCCATCAGGCACGTCTTCAAACGTAGGCCCGTATCTCCGATCATGGTCGAAGTAAGTATTCCTCGATACTGACACAACGTGGGGCACCACAACTTTGCCTAAAGCTGCCGGCCGGTCTGAGTTCGGCTGGGTTGTGGGCTGTAGAGATGGCTGAGGTACTTTGAAGGATTTGGTGCTGTCGATGGTGGACTTGCCCAGGCGCAGCATTATTGGAGCCGGGGATTGTGCAGAGCTGAGAGGGTAGAATGATGAGACTGTTTGCTCTTCTGTTGTCAGTGTTGATGGATTGTCTGCAAGGAAAAAAGTGAATTTGTTTTGAACCGGCTTTGGTATTTAGAAAGAGGTCTTATTTCGACGGAATTTTTTGCATGTATGTTCCACGATTTCTCAAAGACGGCTGAACTGAATAGATAAATTATTTTACGTTCAAAAGAGTACGAAATATAATCTGATGATATGATTCTGAGACAAGCAAATTTTCAAATATTATAATAAGAATGAAATATAAATGAAATTGATGATGGAAACCATACAATTATAAAGTTTAAATTATGTAGTAAACCATTTTTTCCATAAAGGTCAATTAATTAAGGTAAATTATTCAATAGTGGCCTTTATTATGTATTCATATTATATTCATATTATTTTATTGGTAATAATAATTACATGTCAATATTTTAAATACAATTGTAAATATACTTATTTTTAGTTTAAGACTGGGAACTATTGCTAGAGAATAATTCTTTATGATCGTAGAACGCCTGCTCTATCAGCAGGATTAGCGTCTATGTGTAAGGTATATTATAAATTTGTATACAGACGTTCAAAAAGCACAATTTTTCTCATTTAACTTTTAACTAAAGTGCCTAACTTTAAATTAAATGCGTTTTAATTATAAAGTAGAAGCCATTATTATTGAAACTGGTAAGGTATCGCTTTGTGCCAACGTTAATTAGTTAAATTAGTATCAAAATGCTGTAAATTTAATTTTCATCTTTATTTTTCCGCTCAGTTTAAGTACCTTTTAAGATGATCCTAACAAATAAATGAAATTAGATTATCTAGACAAAGACTAAAATTGCTAGAAGCTTAGATAGTACGTCCTTTAAATTTCAACATTATGGAATTATACATTCAAATTAATCTTGAAACATCAAGAGAGTGGCTAATACATAAATCATGTTAAAACTAGTTTACTTTAACCAAAATTCATTATAATGGCTGCATTTAAAAATATTGACCGCATTATTTTTGACAACTTTGAGAAGTAAACTTTCATGTCTATAATTTAAATCATTTTGTGCTCGGATTAAATGTCATTTTCATGCCGCGTTTATTAACAGGCCAATTTGAACGTAAACTAATATCAAAATGGTATTTAAATAAAAATAAAATAAAAATAAAAATAAAATAAATAAAAATAAAAATAAAAAAAATAAAAATAAAAATAAAAATAAAAATCATTTATTTCGGACGACACAATCCATATTTTGTTAGTTCAAATATACTTAAATTACTATGTTAGTACCTAAACTAAGATGTTGGGAGGTCCAGTGCCTAATTAATGCACTGTCCCATCTCCCTGCCACGACGGCCAGGAGACTGTGGCGGCTGTCGCGCACCCTTCGGAGCGTCGCGGCGCAGCGCTTGCGCATCGTCGCGTGGAAACCGTCCACATGCGCGTCGCCGAACATGCCCGACGCACTGCAGTATCGCGGCAGCCGCAACAGTACCCTGAACGCGTCATTGTACTGTACACGCATGGCATTCATAGAACGCTGCGTGTATCTCGTCCACAGGCTGCAGGCGTACAGCGAAGTACAATACGCTCGAAAAAGTGTTATTTTAACTTGCGCTGTACACCTGCTGAACCTACGGGCGACCATATTAGCCCTAATAGCTAATGCCCTACGCTCGCGTTCGATGTCCGCGTCGTCACGCATATCGTCGGTGACCAAGTACCCAAGATACTTAAAGGAATAAACCCTCCTCAGTTGTACGCCATTCAAGCGAATGGGTGGGACGTATGATGGGCACTTGCTCCCCGCCTTAAAAACCATGTACTCACTTTTCGCGACATTATATCGTAAGTTATGTTTTTGGGCATAAGACTCGCACTTCTCAATTAGTATTCTTATACCACCGATCGATGGGCTCAACAGTACCATGTCATCGGCATAACTGGTATTTGAATCACGTTATTTAGTAATCTTGCATACGAGTCGTAAGTATGAGCAAAATGCACGATAACTGAGTAATCCGTTAGATGTTACGGCCCGTTTCGAAGAGTGAGATACGATAACGATAAGTTCTGGTTTAGATAAGTTCTCATTTAGATATCGTTTTTATGTTGTATAATTGACAAAAGCAGCTCGATTAGGGCAACCAATGTCACTTTGACGTTAGAAATATCGTAGATAGATCTTATTGGGATTACAGCGGAATCGAAATATTTATTTATTTATTTAAACTTTATTGCACAATACATGAAGAGTACAAATGGCGGACTTAATGCCAGAAGGCATTCTCTACCAGTCAACCATGAGCCAAACCGAAAGATCCTAAATCACAATATTACCTATATAAAATTATACGTACATAAATAATATGATACATAAATATAAATACATACATATATAAATATATACCCATTGTGAAACATCATGAGGACGACCTTTGAACCTTGTCAAACAGATGCTTGCGCAACATGCGCTTGAAGGAGAATTTGTTCTGGGCTTGTCTCATAGAGAGAGGAAGATCATTCCACAGCCGGATTGCCTGAATGTTGAAGGAATTCGACATGAAACCTGTACGATGTCGAGGGACAATAAGTTGAAGGCTACGGGAGGTTCGGAGATCGATGCCGGGGCGCGGAGTAACAAATTTGAATTTGGAACGAAATATCGTCAATTTTGACATGTCGTGTAGCTATCGATGTTTTAAAGATCTTTCCAATATCTTAAACGTCTCTTAATCATTCTTCGAATTGGGCCGTTGCTTTGGTTGCCACATATTCTCATATCAGTGTACGTGTATTATGTCTGATATCAGTGTACGTTCGAATTGGCCTGTGCATCTCGCGTCGAATAATGGTCTCTATTTGTGGATTTTTTTTGGAAATTTTGCCCATTTATTTATTTATTTAGAACAGACTTGAAGGAACCTGTCATGCGGACCATTATTTGACGCAGTAGGTATAAAGTCAGACCAAGCTAAGTTAGCAGCGATTTTGATAACCCAAGCCGTGCAATAATTTTAAACGTCAAACAACTATGAAATAATGACGTTTACTTAACACTTGCACCTTCTGGGCCATCAAAATCATTGCCAACTTATCTTGGTCTTACGCTAGTTGCAACATCTGTCAGTGTCAAAAGTGACATTTCTTCAAAAACGTCAATCCAATCCATATCGTATCTATACCCAAGATTTTACGTATCTTAAAGTTCGAATCGGATCGAATGTCATAAGTTTTTACATAAACTCTAGCAATAATAAATGACAAAAAAAGTTATTATTAATGTATGACAACTGTAATAACTGTATCACGTACGTAACAAAACTAGTTACACATATTTTTATATTCTTTGTAGACAAAATTTTCATTTAACGAGTTTTCTGAACTAACATGCGTTGTTATTCGTGGTTGGGCTGAATTTTTATTGTATTATTTTAAACTTTCTTTGCATATAAAAAGTTACAAAACGCAGATTAAAATAAATTCTACACGGTGTTCAGTAATCCCTATCATGCAACCATAGGGTTATTTAGAAAAAAATACGATAAGAAGCGTTTAGAATTGTAGTTCAATTATTAGATTTACAAATAATATATTATAATGTACCTACAATTATTGGTACTCGGTCAATTTTCTGTTTTTTCGACATTTGCATGGCATTTTTTTTGGAAATTAGCCTTGTAAAAAAAGGGGTTTTTAATAACAAAAATTAATAAGTACAATACACTACTCTGCTACTTATGGTACAGTCGCTTAAATATCAACATTTGTATATAGAACAATCGGATTAGGACCAACCTCGAAATCTCCGGAACAGTCATGAAATTTGGTATGTATATAAATTAAAGGCCACTTTTTCATGCCCACACCATTTGACATTTGGGGACCTCGAGGAATCGCAGCCATTGTAACTAGACGCACTAGCAGATCTAGTTAACATATAAAAATAATTGACACAAATAATCGGTCCATATCATTTCATAAACTAAAAACCTCAATTATTATGTTCCAATATTAATCAAAATACTAGTAAATAGTATGTATATATCTAATAAATTAATTCCGTAAGTTAAATGGAATAGAAGCAAAATATTCTCACGAGAAATTTTAAACAACAAACAAAGACTTTAACTAAATCATATTTCGTAGTGGGTCGTTACTCAGAAAAGGAGATTGGTACTCGAGTTTAAAGGGTAATAAATTAGTCAAACGTATAAGGTAAAGGCATCAGTGCTGAGACATGCACCAGTGTGCCAAAAGTAGGTGTTATTATAGATTAATAAAGTATGAATTGAAAAGTAACTTAATTTTTAAAATAATTGTTTAGCATAAACCACAACACTACTTCAAAGAAGTGCCATATGCGCCATTTTTTTGGAGCGTCACATGGCCAAATTTTATTTATTTTCCTATTTTTATTTAATCCTGGTTGAATTTTAGTTAATTAGTTTAGTAGTAGATGGGGTAAGGTACACCATCTTGGAAAATGTGTACCATCCAGGAGAAATTCGCGTTTTACTCAAAACCTCCTGATCCGATTGTGCTAATAAATAATTTTTAGGCACTATATCTTAGTCACACCTATCAATAACATAAATAAATATGATAAATACGCGTTAAGAAGAAAGGGGATAAAGTCTCTCCATACATATATAATCCCCATTTTCCTCTTTCATTATAGAAAATATTTTTACGCTTAATGTATATTAACCACAGCCATCCATCCATCCCCATCGTTACCTCAATATTTTTTTTTATTTTTAATTGTTATTAAGGGTCGGTAGCTTTTGAAAATATGTATTCAATTTGTTTTTCGCACATAACTGTTATAAGAATAAAAATTAAAAGAAAAATCTACTAAGAGGCGTTTCTATGGTGAATATACATTTTTTATTTCATGTACTCCATAAAGTAGATATTCAGGGATCAATGGGGACTAAATTAACAATAATAAGTTAAGAATGCTAAACACCATTTTAGCAGTTAAAATGAAATACAAATATAAGATATGATAAGTTATTTCAGCAGTGTAGAATAATGAATGTATTTGATAAAGCCAAATTGGCAGTGATATTGGAATATAGACAACATAGGAGAACTAAATTGATATAATAAACCTAATAACGTTTGAAACATAAAACATTTCACCCTTCCAAGGAGTATTCATTATTTAAGTTTTAAATGATGCTATCTATCATGCTATGGAATATTGACCTTCCCAGCTATAGTCATCTTACAGGTGGCTGTGTATGTGCGGTCAAACCTAACAGCATACAAAACTCATAGTATGGTACATAATTATAACACGCGTAACGCCCATAAGCTCGTGGGCGTAAGCCGCAAGTTGGCCAAATCGGCCAAGCTCACCCATGTCATGGGGCCTGCCGTCTATAACAAACTACCTGACACCATCACCAGCGCCCCAAACTTGGCCATTTTTAAATGTCGCCTCAAACGCTGGCTTGTTGAGCATCCGTTCTACGACTATAATGAATCTGTGGGGACATATATACATACTTAAACATATACATCGACCGACGTCGTGTCCGTTATAGAAACAGTGAAATTGTTCTGATAAGAACAGTTTATAGATCGATCGATTGACACTCTGCGGTTAAGCAGAGAAACGGTGACGTTTGCTCTAATAAGAGCAGTTTTATGTTGCCCTGACAAGGGCAGTTTATGCATATGCGGAGCCTGCAGCATCCTCTTCGTGTCTTCTACCAGCGAGTATCAAGCAGCGGAGCGGGACACGGCGCACCGACGACACGATGTGCACCCTACGGAGGCCGGCCGAGAAAAGGACGGTAACGTTGGCTCGCTTTATTTTATAGGCGCGCGCGAATGCCGCGGCCACGCGCCGCAACCTCGCGCCCGCGCACCTCACCCCGCGCGTCCCGCGCGGCTACTATTATTTATCACGCTCTTTCCTGTATATAGATCTCTTTCTTACATTTCTCTAATTTTGTATAAATTACGCGCATTTTTGTAAATAAATTCATTCAATCTTGTACATAGCTAAAAACGTCTTTCACTCCAAGAACCTTCTGATACCTGCCTACATGGTACCTACATCACCATAAATACTTAAATTTCCGCGAATAGGATGTTAAGTATGTGTATTTTTTTATATTATGAATATTAATGTTTTTGATTTTGATTTGGAATTGTATATTTTGCGACGTATGTAAATAAGCTCTATAATAATTATAACGTGTAAATTGGTTTTACTAATAAATAACTTATGACTTATGACTTATAACTTATCAACAATTGCCACTTTGGCTAGGTCTCCTGATATACTTTCCTAGGCTTATTCTTTATTTTTTAGTTACCTGTAGCAAATTGGCATACGACTATCTGTGCGAGCAAGAACACGCATGCGCACCACATGGCGCCCGGGCGAGGCCGCGCATACGCCGCCTCATAATCTGAAACAAAACACAGACCACTTGAGTCACACAGGAGACTTTGGGCTACAGGGTGCTTAGCTAATGTCCCAATCGTTTACGCTGCGTAGCGTACTCATCTCTCTCAATCGCTCTTTCATATTAGTGTAATAGTTGCGTTTCGTTCGCTCGTAGTTTTCATGCGGAACTGCCTGCTGCCGCAAAATGCCGGGACAACGCGAGGAAGAAGAAGTTGCCTTTCGTTCGTTACGGAGCGATTGCTGATCACATTAGCATTGCGTTAACAGCAGCGTTGTAGCTATGGGAGTCAATCGTTATGAAGGTGACGATCGGATGTCAATTTCCTGCCACGATTATGACGTTCATTCTGTCACAAATTTTATTATAATCCAGTAACTATGTCGTAATGGAATTCGTTTGCTTAACTTATGTAATTAGCATATAGTATGGACCTGGTGAGTCGACCCTTTTCCCTCTTTTTTGGGGGCAGGCACGGTAGGATCTCGTTGCTATCGGGTCTGTTTGTCCTCAGAAACAATTGTGCCATCTTGCATCGCCTTAAACAAAAGTGCATACTCACTGTACTTACTTACGCTACGAATTCAAGTTCGACAAAATTAATAAACTTTGAAAGGCTTTATCTCGGACACTATAGGGTCTACATAGATAATGATAGTCTCGTATTGTATCAAATTTATTCTTCTTTAAAAACGCTCTGAGAAAGTACTATCAAAACCTAGTCTTTTAGGGTTATAATCGTCCGAATCTAAAAGAACTCGAAAATTTCGCGGTTTTCTGGACTTTTACAAAGTTGCCTTCGGCGCTCGAGGTCACAAACTTGGATTATTCATTGGGTAAATAATCAGAACTACAGGGTTTGACGCAAACGCTAATGTATAAAGATACTGTATTAATAAAGGAAATTCATAGAGTGGCGGCAATAACGACGCCGCAATAGTAATGCTGCTGCAGTTGATATCCGAAAGTCACATTAAATTTCCTTGATAAATTAAAATAAATAAATAAAAAATAAATAAAAAGTCATTTATTGTCGCAAAAAATAAATAAATAGTACATACAGCAAGCAGCAGCAAACATGATTGACTAATCGTTTTGACTGAGCAACTTGATTCGACTAAACAATCAACCACCCTATAAGCATTAAATGCCTTTGAACATTCTAACTGTCGCAGCAATGCGATAAAGGCTTAGAAATTTAATGTGATATCGTCTATATTCCGCTGCTGTCACATTGCACCAACAATAATTTCGTAGTGGGTTGAATTTAATTTCAGATAGATTATTTTAATGTGAGCCTCTTAAAACCTTTGCTTTTTACAGAGTTAAGAAACTCATAACATCTTTATTGCTCATATATTACATTGAATACAGACCCTGTAAGGGCATAGCAATTTAATCTTATACAATAAGTACTTATATTTAAAACGAATCGTATTAAGTACACTGCACACCTATGTTGGTAAACTAGTAATAATGAAAACAATAAATTATAATATCCTCTAAAATAAACTTCGAAACTGAAGCAAATTAAGGTAATTAATGAAGATATTTAAATAATTCTTTAAAAATATTTTAAAATTCTATTTTTTGGAAAAGTATCATCAAAAAAATCCTGCAAAGAATAATGACTTTTATCTAATAAATAACTATTTAAGGCAGTTTCAAATGATTTAGGTTTTGCTATTTATTTTATTGCTTGTAGAATTTTGTTATATATTTTAATACACATCATGGTCCTAAGTGATATAATGTTAGGTAGGATGTGAGTAAAACGAGGTTGTTACTCTTTCACGCAAGTGTTAATTTGCCTAGCTCTTTGAAATAGGTTCGACAGCTGTGCATTTGTTTTTATATTTACTATTATTCTGATACACTTCTTTTGTAAAATAAACAGACTGTTACAATCGTACTATTTCCCCAAAGCAATATGCCGTAGCGGAATAAGGAGTGGGCATAAGCATGGTAGGCTGTTAAAGCAGTTGTTATATTGATAGTCTTTTTTTAATTCATACAGTGCATATATAAATCGGGATAGTCTACTAATTAATTGTATATAAAATCGCTTGATAAAGCATTGCCATCTACAAAAAGGCATTGAGGCCAATATGAAATTATACTGTAACATCAAAATGATAGCAGACGCCAATGCGTCTCGCTCGCACCAGTATATGTTTAGACAAGTATGAGTGAAAGCACGCGTGACTGGTATCAATATGACGTCACAATGTAAGTTTAAATTGACCTCATAATCTCAGTTGAATATAAGTTGTAAATATGTTTTTTTTTTTTCAAAAATGGACTGCAATGTAGTCTTTGCCAATTAAAAAAAATCGCAAAGCAGTCAAAAATTAAATTTTGCCGTCCCAAAATCGAGACTACAATGCTGTATACTAATTCCATTATTGTCCAAGTTCCAAACTTAAAAAAAACTTAAGATGGCCGTATCAAATGAAGGTCTAGGTCAATTAAACAGCCAAACATATTATCAGTAGGTACTTATCATTATTATGTTGTACCGCGACTATTTACCTATATCAAAGAGGTTGGCGTATTCTAGGCAGAATACACTTCTATTTATTAATAAAAAATAAATAATAAGGTAGCTTTTTAAACTTTTTTCTGTGAAAATATATACCTCAGAACGTTACTTCTGTAAAATATTTCTATAATATTTATATGTCTTGCACCATTTTTGAGAAAAGCACTATAAATATATAACTCGGCTGGAAGGCTAACTTGCTGGCTTCGGATCTATCGTCATCCATTAAAAAACGAATCCTCAGCCAACAAGTAGCTACTTCCGAGCTTCGACAATAATGTATAGTACATCTTATTATTTAGTCTGTCCAAAGCAACGCCATCGGCATAAACAAATTATTCTACAGCAATTTACAACCCTAAACCATCGTAAGCCTAGACTTTGACCTTCTCAGTTTTCACTAATTCCCTAAAGCAACAATATCCCCGATTTATCCTGGATAAAATCTATCCCGAACAATACACGATCCGGATAAGTAATTGCTTGGGTAATTTCCCATGGCAACTAGAAATATAACCAACCAAAGATACTTGCACCGCGTCAGGATCAATTAAGGAATGGTTGAGAAGCGAGCGAGGTGCGAAGAGAGATCTAGTGACGGTGGTCTGGTATTCTCTCAGGTATTTATACACTAATTATGGTCATATTTAACGGCAAACAATTTTTAAATAAGTGTTTTTTTTACTCGCCGACGGTAATGGTTGAATTAAGATTTCATATACCAAACAATAATTGCGTACTTTTCATGTATGGGCTCCCAACTCAACTGTTTATGTCTTTTGTACTACTTTTTTGTCTACTGAGACCTTACCAATTTTTATTGATTATTTAGGTCTTATAGTAAAAAAAGTTTTATCTTAGATGACTCGTAGAAAAAGTTGTAAAACTATTGGGTGGGCTCCAGTTACTTTTTTAAAGTGAAAACACCCTAGCACATTTGAATACGACAGGACTTGAAATTACTGAATTTAAATCTGAGGAGGCCTGGGTTCTCCTTGAATTTAAATTTCCCAAAATATTAGAAATGCTTAGTTGCTCACGGATAACATATGGCAAAGATAGGGTAGTGGTTCAGGCCACAATGGAGCGAGAATTCATATCCAAAATTTAAAATAGGACGCCAGGATATGAAATCTCAGCAAACGTATGACTGGTTTAAATGAAATCAAAAATTTCATGAATACACCTTTAATTCTATCTAATTGGTAATGAATAGAACCTATATAATTCTGTTACATTAAAATATTTCCTGGAATGATTTCAATAGCATTTCGCTGAGCCCAATATTACTGGGTTCTATGTGACAATGTTCAAATTTCAGTTCGATAAAAGTGAACAAGTAGGTAATAATTTATTAAAAAGTAGTAAATTAAACTTTAAACATTTAAATTACCTAATAATTGTTTTTTTCATAACAAAAACTTTCATTATATTTTATAAATCACGTTACCGTTAATAAATAGATAAGAGAGAATTAATTTTGCCTATTTATCATCCGTAAAATACGATTTAGAAAATAAAAGTTAAATATTCTGAATGAATTTGGTTGAACAACCTACAATTACGCGATAAAATCTCAAAATTGAAATTCAAAATGTTGCTCGGTTCGATAGGTAGTAAAATTTTCTCTTCTTTGTAAGGCGTACTTAAATACAAGATTACAAAAGATAGCTATCATTTTTACGATTATCGGCCTGATTCGAAGAATGATTAAGACACGTTTAAGATCTTGGGAAGATCTTTGAAAGATCGATAACTAAACGACATATCAAAATTGACGTTTATTTCAATTCCGCTGTGATCCCAATAAGATCTATCTTACGACATTTCTAACGTCAAAGTGACATTGGTTGCCCGAATCGAGCTGCTTCTGTTAATTATACGACATACAAACGATATCTAAATGAGAACTTATTTTATTTTTTATTTATTTAAACTTTATTGCACACATAAAGAAAAATGTACAAATGGCGAACTTAATGCCAAAAGGCATTCTCTACCAGTCAACCATTGGGTCAAACAGAGACATTTGTGTATGTTGGTGCAGGAAAAAAAAAAAAAACAATTAATAAGGAAAAAATTAAACGTGAAGTCAAATAATATTAAAAATATATAAATAGTTAAATACTACTACTTATATAATGTATAAAAGATAGACTAATACATATAATTATGTACATATACATGATGGTGAACCTTATTTAAGTTCTTCTGACAGAAGATGCTTGCGAAGTAGTCGTTTGAAAACGGGTTTGCTTGGGGCTTGTCGAATAAAGAGAGGGAGGGAATTCCAGAGACGGATTGCCTCAACGGCGAAAGAGTTAGACATAAAACCAGTACGGTGAGAAGGAATCGAGAGTTTGAGAGAACGGGAGGAACGGAGTTCACATCCTGGACGGGGGGTGATGAAAGTGAATTTACGTTTAAGATAACCAGGAGAGGAAGGCTCGAACAAAATGGAGAATAAAATACTCAGGATTCTAAGGGACCTACGACGACGGATGGAGAGCCAATTTAGCTGACGGCGATAAAAAGAAACATGGTCGTATTTGCGAAGTCCGAAAATGAAACGTATGCCATTATTCATAAGACGGTCTAGCTTATTGAGGTACTCCTGAGAGATATTAGTCGTGCACGCGTCCGCATAGTCAATAACTGGCAAAATTAGAGTCTGCACAAGTAATTTCTTAGTACCTACTGGGAGAAAATTCTTAAATTTATAGAGATAACGCAATGTTCCTGAAACTTTCCGACTTATTTCAGAGACTTGGTCATTCCAGGTAAGGCTAGAATCGAATACTAGGCCGAGATCTTTTACTTGTTTAGTTATTGGAATAACAGTGCCATCAAACAAAATCGGCGCGACAGAAACCGCACCAAGCTTTACTTGTTGATGATGGCTACCCAGAATAATAGCCTGACATTTTCTTAACTTATCTAAACCAGAACTTATCGTTATCGTATCTCATTCTTCGAATCGGGCCTATTGTGTCCCATTGCTGGAAAAGAGTCTCCCTCTATTTATGCCATACATCTAAGTAGTATTTATATTCAGGGTAATCTTTCTTGAAACATCAAGGTCGTGCCACTATCTCCTTCGAGGTCTGCCGTGACGCTACACTATATTTGGTGTCCATTCGATAGATTTTTAGACCCACAAATCATTTGGCATACGGCACATGTGCCCAGTCCTTTTTACAAGCTTTTATTTACTTTCACCTGACCGTTGTCTGTTTGTAATCAAATCTTGCAAGTTAAATTTGATCCACTTCCCGGTTTCCGATTGAGCTGAAAATTTGCATACATATGTAAGTCGGGTGACAATGCAATACTATGGTACCATCGAGCTGATCTGATGATGGAGACAAGATGTGGACAGGAACTCGGTGATAAAACAACGCAACCTAATTGTGATTGGGGTTTCTAGAATTTGCTCGATGAGTATTAGTTGCCTGTGGAAAGAAAAGTACAGTCAGCGATAAAAGCTTGTACCAAAAATGAAATTTTTGTCATAAACTTTTAAGCTTGGCGGCTGTCAGGGCTACGTACTACTTTGGTTTTGGAGCGCAAGATGGAGCAGAAGGCAATTATTTAAGCTATTAAACGTGTAAAATATATTTATGGTCATTAGTTTGGCAAAAAACAATCCAATCTGAAATACCCGTATAGGTAACAACTAAATATATGTTGACACAAAATTAAGAAACTACTAAAATTAAAAACACTTTCGTAAGAATATGACCTATTTTTTACATCCTTCAGTAATTAAATTTAAACAATTCCAACTTTCCGCATTTTCCTTAATAACCCCCAAATACTAAATCTCTGATTTTTACTCTTAAATCTTAACTCAAAATTAAACTGCAACACAATGATAATTTTTGAAATCTCTTATCACGATTTCACGTTACTTAAACTTGAACCTTGCGTGTTTTGGGTTGAGGCCATTTTCCAGATGTATTCATTATATCCGGTTTTACCAAATTACAAGAATTGTTTTACCAAATTATATCATGTCTCATTTAGTTAGATTAATTTCTCAAATTAATTTGAGCTCAGATTCAGGGTACTGTTCTAGCAGGAAAATTGCTCTAAAATGTATGTACTGACAAGGTTTCTTTGTGAAAATAACGTAAACTCGGTACAGAGCATTTGCACTTCTGGCGTACTCTGCCGTTTTCATAATTTATTACATACTCGCTTTTGTTCGTGGCTTCCAGGAGCTGAATTTAGTTAAATCCCTTAGAAACGCTGCGAAATTCCTGCGCGAAAAGTAATTTAGTTTCTTTTAGCAGTAAATGTAGTCGGCTAACATGTTTGTCAGTAGCAAAAGGCCCGACATTATAAAATATATTGAAGATTGACGTTACGTTTCTCATATTAAAATCTGCTGTCCCTTTCAAACGCATTTGATTTCGTAGAATAAGTTTTTGGCAAAAAAAATTCTTTTGGTGCAAGCTTGCATCGCTGACTGTACTTTCTTTCCACAGACAAGTAATACTTCTCGAAACTATTCTAAAAACCCCAAACACAATTAAGTTGCGTTGTGTTATTATAGAGTTCCCATGTCTACCTCCTGTCTCCATCATCAGATCAGTACCATCGTATTGCATTGTTACCCGACTTACATATGTGTATAAAATTTCAGTTCAATCGGAAAACGGGAAGTGGGTCTAAATTAACTGACCCATTTGACCCACACAATCATACATACATATATACTAACAGGGCAAGTTAAATAAAAGTTTTCATGCGTTTTTCTTTCGACGCAGAATATGGTCGCTAATTTCGTGTTGCCGGCCACTGTCCGTCTGGTCCAGCGGGTTAAGAAGCGGACTGCTAAACGAGTGTTACGGGTTCGAATCTCGCCCGGTGACTAACTTTTGTTTTTTTTTTATATGTATGTTCAAGTTTATATATAATTTTTTAATTTTTATTGTTTTAGACAAGTTTAATTTAGTAAAAAAATGTAGTTAAGATTATCACCTATAGACCACCATATTACAATAAATAGTTATAACCGAGCAAAGCTCGGTCGCCCAGGTACTTATATACTATTTGTTAAAAATCCTTTTAATATTTCTCAAGGTCTTTACCCCACTACATTCTGATTACAACTGCAGCTGCTTTGCTGATGCTGTGCTTACTTACTTACTTGCAGCAGTCTGCAGCATTGCAGCACAGGGAATCCGAATGTAACCTTAATAAGTAAGTAGATAGGTACCTAAAGATAATTGAGAAATATCTTTACTAGGACATTAACAAAAACTACTCACTCACTTATCTTGGTATTATCATGGAATGAGCTACAAGCACTGCATAACCGAAAAATAACAATACCTTTAAATAACGGTATGACATCATACCGGTTTAATCCAAACCATTTAGGTAGCCGAACCAATTTATTTCGCTACCGGTAAATAACGGTACCGTTATTTTTTCGGGTACCTTAACCGCTTTCATGAAGGTGCCCTATCAACTTAGGCGTCGTTGTCCAAGCCGCCCGCGCCTTGCGCCAACTTGGATCCTATTGGATGAAGCTGTCTATATAAGTGTAAGCCCGTAAGCCCTTTTGATTTTATTTAATACTATCAGTTTGACTAAAATAACAATTAAGGTATATACCGGAAAAAATACCGGTACCGTTAGTGTAAAACGGTTGCGTTACCGTTATATCGGAGCCGGATGGCCTAACCGGTATAATGTCGATACATTATAGTAATTTTATACCGTTACCATACCGTTATACCGTAACCAAAATCAGTCCCTGGCTACAAGGCACACTCCGATGATTTTCATTAAATTCAGTAGATGGAGTAACTGCCCCATTCGAACTTTAAGATACGTCAAATATTAGGTCTAGATACGATATGGATTGGATATGTCAGTGTCAAAAGTGACGTCTTTGGTTGAATAAATATTTATATATCCTAATAATTGACGTATCTTAAGGTTCGAATCGGGCTGTATGTCTAATTGTTCGACATATCCGTTCTGAGCCGTTACTTTTAATGTTGACTTTTACTGTACTAAATATTTTTATAGCGGATATCAGACTGCTGTCTGTTTTATAGTAATTTTACGCCTGTAATAAAAAAAAAACACTCCGAAGCATATAGCATGTAACGATATACAACAAAAAATAAATCTCCGTAAAATATGTATGCGATGCTCGGTTTTACGTTACCCGTATTATGCCCTTAGTTATTGAATATTGAATACCTACATTTGGTAGAGCTTCGGAAAACAACGATTTTTTTAACGAAGTTAATATCTTTGGTTACAGCTGTGAAGACAAATTAGGTTTCAATTGCCGTGCTTTAGGTAAGTACTCGTTGTATACGCAAATTTAATGTCGATACTTGTGGCAAATTGGAATATCGAAAAATCACCCAATTACTACTAGTATTTATGGCCCACTAATTCAACACGCAATTAAAATAAAATATCAATACCAATCTTCTTCTTGGTATTGCCTGTGTTGTTTTTCCCTTTGTGGAAATGGTTTATCTTAAAACTGCAACATTTACATAATATACATAACTATTTACACGTAAACGAAGATTAGAGTTAGTTTTACCTTAAACCCACTTACTAAGATCACGGTTGATACGATTTTCCTCGTAATACTCCGTTTATGCCGGTCCCCGTAACATGTGTCATATATTTTGACACGGTTGATTCCCTTTTCCTCTTCAAAAAACTTCTTTATCTAAAAGTTGATCTTATTTGAGGATTGTGAAACGCCAATGATGACTTTATTCGTCAGTTAACTGGCAAGTAGCTTATTCAGGACTTTACTTGAACATTGTGAAACAGGCCCTAAATGAGGGTATGATACAGTTTTCATACAAAACAACTGTTGGAGCATAATTGATTGATTAATTGGTTTATTGAGCTTAATGTGGCACTTAGTCAATTTGTGTAATAATGTCTTATAATATGAAAAAGAAATACCCACTTTGGGAGCAAAAGTAGACACGTCTTCCTCTACTGTTTGTTGAGTCTTAGTAAATGTAAAGAAAGGTTTTATAAGTAACTTATTCAGGAAATGTCAACAATTATAGTCGTTTTGTGTAAGTGAGGTATCAATTTACATTTCCTTTTTTTGGGGTTCCGTAGTCAACTAGGAACCCTTATAGTTTCGCCATGTCTGTCTGTCCGAGGCTTTGTTCCGTGGTCGTTAGTGCTAGAAAGCTGAAATTTGGCATTGATGTATAAATCAGTAAAGCCGACAAAGTTGTAGAATAAAATCTGAAAATTCTTTTTTAGGGTACCTCCCCTACACGTCAATTTTTTTTCTTCAACCCAATAATTCTATCAATCTTCAATCCAAGTGTGGGATATCGTTCGAAACCTCGAAAAAATATGGAAAAATTTTTGGAAGTAGAGCTTAAGAAAGACATTAAATGAAAACTATAGCGGACATGATCCATTTAGCTGTTTTTGAGTTATCGCAAAAAGTTTCCCCTTCATAGTAAAAAGACGTAATATCCACAGTTCATCCCTTGGTTAATAATCTCCTATACTTTAAGCTACAGTTTAGGTTATTATGACGGAAAACTAACTACGGAATCCTACTCTGAGCATGGCCCGATATGCTCTTGGCCGATTTTACTCAGTAGGTACAGTCAGTAGAGGTCGCTTAGAGGAAAGATGTTCAAAATATCTACATAGATATCCATAATTAGAAAGTGTAAATCCACAATATGCTCTCGTTCACAATTTTGAGCTATTGTAAATAACAGTTAGCGTTAAATTAAAAATTTATAATTTATGTGTAATTACCGTGTACTAAATAAATAAATAAAATAGGACATTATTACACAATTTGACTAAGCTCAATAAGGCTTGTGTTGAGGGTACTTAGACAACGATATATATATAATATAAATATTTATAAATACTTAAACTTAAATACATAGTAAACACCCATGACTCAGGAACAAATATCCATGCTCATCACACGAATACATGCCCTTACCAGGCTTTGAACCCGGGATCATCAGCTTCGTAGGCAGGGTCACTACCCACTAGGCCAAATCGGTCGCCGAAGTAAATCATCATCTTCCTCGCGTAGTCCCGGCATTTTGCCACGGCTCGTGGGAGCCTGGGGTCCACTTGGCAACTAATCCCGAGAATTAGCGTAGACACTAATTTTTACGAAAGCGACTGCCATCCTGACCTTGCAACCCAGAGGGTTAGTTAGTTAGTTAGTTAGTGCTTCTGGGCATTTTCCGCAAATCGACAACCATTGTGCCTATTTTGCGTGAAACGAGGTAGCGCTACTCTAACCACCCCAGCTCCTCCACGAAGCCTAGCAAAGTTTTCAGGTTGCTAAATGCCTCTCCTAGTGTGCACGGAGTCCCTAGGTATTTGTTCCTGTATACTTCTACCTGTTTGCAGTCTAGGAGAATATGTTTTGTTGTTTCTTCTTCTTCCATGCACGCTCTGCACATGGGGCTGTCTGTTTTACCCATATTGTGTAGGTGTTTGTTAAGTGTGTTATGTCCCGTAATTAATCCTACTATTTTACGTAGTTGATGTCTAGGTGTTTTCAGTAGTATTTTGGTGAGTTTGTGGTTCAGTTCCGGTAGAAAATCCTTGGTCTGCCTGCATGTGTCCATTTCCTTCCAGTATTTATTGTGCAGTTGTCTGTGATGTAGGTCTAGCTGGTTGTGTATATAGGATATTGGTAGGGGTATGATGGGCTCGGGTCCATATCCCAGAGGGTAAACTGGGCCTTATTGGGAATAATCCGGTTTCTCACGATGTTTTTCCTTCACCGAAAAGCGACACATAAATATCAAATGATATTTCGTACGAGCCGGGGTTTGAACCCACGACCTCCGGACTGCAAGTTGCATGCTCTTAGCGCTAGGGCACCAACGCTTCTAATAAATAAATAAATAGTCTGTACCGAACTGTACCTTTATTTCAACAAGTTCAAGTCTAACAATAGTTTAGTCTGTTAATACTAAAAAGGAAAAATAAAAATGATAGAAACGGCTGCGCGTCGCGGACAAAACTCTCGAATGAAAGAAGTTTGAATGAATACTCATTAAAATAGATTATAAAAGTAATAAGATATTTTCAAGAGTCCAGTTATCTTTTTTTTAAATGAATTAGAAATTTAGATTTTTTTGGGTCTCAAGAGCTTTTTACAAATAAATACATAATTTACAATGACATTATAATACAAAACATTTATACAAGCTAAAAGAGGTGTATAGTTTACTTGGTTAAATAATACATTTTTGGACCCGGGTACATCCTTAAACTACGTCCAAAAGAGAGGTATAGGCATTGTGAATTTCATCTTGCTTTGTGTGGTAGGACACAGCACAGCGGATGTAATTCCGGATCTAGAGCAGAGCCCAACTGGGGAAGTACCTCCACGTTAAGAAAACCGCAGCCAAATAACACTAGACCCTACTCATTGTGTTGTGTTCCTGCCGGTGAGTAAGGTTTCCAGAGTTCAACGAGGGGGGGCATGCGCATGTAACTCCTCTGGAGTTGCGGACGTACATAGACTACGGAGACTGCTTACTATCAGGCGGGCCGTATGCTTGTTTGCCACCTACGTAGTATAAAAAAAAATACATAAAATTTGGAGACGTACTCCAGGCTTTTCCAGCGTCTAAAAGCCTTTAAAAAAGAGAAACGAATTACTAAAAACTTCAAAAGCAGAATACAATAATATGTATTTAGAAGAGTATCCTATCACATCACCCGTCAGTGTCAGTTACATCTACCAAAGTGTCGTTTGAGAGCAAAGTGACTTGGTAATGCACGACACACTAGCTTTTGTACACTCCGTTAGTGTTTGAAGCCATTACCGGCGTGATGGGGATGTATCCTATTTTTGAAACGTTTTTGTTTGAAAATGATGTTTATGTTACATAAAGTATGTCACAACCAGCCAGTATTTGACATACAATGTTTTTTTTAATACTACGTCGATGGCAAACAAGCATACGGCCCGCTTGATGGTGAGCAGTCTCCGTAGCCTATGTACGTCTGCAACTCCAGAGGAGTAAAACTTTCACAAAATAAAGTCATACAAAAGTCTAGTCTAGATTGTTTCTAGAATAAATTCTAAATGTCAAACAAATATAATAAAAACAACAAAGGAAATACATGCATTGGAATATCCATTTCATCATCATTATTCAAATATGACATTCACAATGCCCATACCTCTCTTAAAGGTCTTCGCACACTATACCAATTCCACACCAACTCAACTCACTTTTGGTTCATCTTAGTGGACGACGAGTGGACGACGCGTAGACCACCCGACAGTTACCAAATTTTAAACATTGTACTATAGGACATACAAGATAAGGCTTTAATTTCAATATTTAATTTTGAGTCGAGTGGCTGTTGAGTTGTAACAATGTGCTAAGACCTTAAAACAACAATATCTTGCCTCTAATGCATGTCATTGGATATCTAATGTTTATGTAAAAATTAAAATTATTAATAATATAGGCGATGTCAAGATTTAAAGTTATCTCAATGTCATGCTATAGAAATAATTTTAATTTGCTTGTATTCAGTTTGAAATTTAGTACGTCATGTTTGAAACAAAGGATGTTGCGGACTCTCTTCTAACTTATACAATTCGATAAAGTCAAACATGTATATAAAAAAATATGAATAGTATAAATTTATATATATTTGATTTTGTCAAAGTTTCGATATAAATAAAGAGAAAGAGAGAAAATAGTGCTTTATTTTTAAAAATATTGAAATACATTGGGAATATAATAAACAACCAAGAGCTTATGCCCCACCACGCGTCCATCTTTAATTCGGAAATTATTACACGAAAATACATACGGTATATAGCGCCAGATATAGCGGGGATGCATGCGGGGAGAGAAGGGAAACCGGAGCGTCGTAATGAATAGACTTATATTAAGCGTAGTACAACGATGACGAACACGACGCGTTCCCCAACCAGCAAGGAGCAAGAGTCCGAAAGACGATAAGATAACTAGCTATAGCGCGTAGTTCCACAGGGGAAGCAGGGGGCTATAGGTAGCAATAGTCTTTGCCTAAGATTCGATACGACAATATAGCGGTTTAAAATGCTAAATTTGGTGGGGCAGAAAGAACTTACTATATTAGTAGGTATGTCCGACACAAACAGATACATTTTAAGGAGTGTAATGAACACCCAGTTGCAAAAGTGCATATTGAATGACGTACTTAATAAATATACTCCATTCATAAAGTGGATACGAACTTTTGTAGCTCGATGTAGGCTAAATAAATAAAAAAGTAAATAGTACAAAGGAATGCTTTAATATTTAATTTAATGTTCGTACCCAATGAGTGTTTTCGACAAATAATCAGAGGCGCGCAAACAACTCTTTACTGTGGCCGAAGCATAAAGCATTTCAAGTTATTACTTAATAATTTCACAGAACTGGACGCCACGAGCTAAAGGCCAGGCCACCTAACAATTATATCGGAGGGGTGCTGACCTGCTGCGTAATAAAATTGGCTATGTCAGTCACATGAGAGCACACCAGTGACGCTTGTCGCGAACGTATTGCGAACCGGCTAATATTTGCCAACGTCATGGAGTAGATGGCGCTAGTAGTCACGTTTAAGTTAAATAACCGCTTCGAGGTTATTGGGATTTTTTGGCTGAAGTTGAGAGGGTAGATGAGAACGACAGTAGGAAAGAGGAGGTTGTGTGCGAACAAATCTACGCGGCAGTGATATTTGCTTTTGGATCAAGTCAAGGACGTTCTTATGGTGTTATAAGAATATTGATGTGTCTCTGGTAGGTATATTGTGACCAACGTTATCAGTACTCAGAGTGAACAGTGATCCAGTGAGGCTAATATGAACTTAAGGTAAACTTTGTGTGAGGAATGGGGTCGCTATAAGGGGAGGTTTGGAGGCGACTATTAAGCTCAAGAAACCAGGTGGATAATCATGTGATACTCATGTTACATGTAGGTAATAAAGTCGGACACCAGCACAACTCATATCGTAAAAGCATTAGCTCATTCGATAGGTTAACAAGTATGGTGAGCTTGACGACAACGCTCTCAGTGGTAGAACGCAGTCGCTGTGGCCAAAACGGCTAGGAGGTAATGGATGAGAATCTTTTTTGAAGGACTTCTATTTACTTTGGAGTTATTACTTAATCGTTATTTAAAGTGAAAAATGAAAATGAAAAATGTTTGATTTGTTAACAATACAGGGGTCAATTGTAAAGGTTGGAGTCTAAGTATAAAATACCTGTGACAGAAGACCCCGCTCTTCCATAACACACGCGTAGAATTAAATTATCAAATATAAACAATAAGCAGTATTGCTGTCTAAAAAGAACAAATATAAACAATGCCAGATTTAGAGGTCTGGAGGCCTCGGGCAATAAAGGAGTGGAAGCCCCCTGGCCTCAATTTTTTTCCAAATAAAATGGTAAATTTTCCGAATTCTCTATTGTGGGGGCCCCTCTATTGTGGAGCCCCGGGGCAGTAGCCCCGGTTGCCCTCCCCTAAATCCGGCCCTGAATATAAACTATCTTGATATTTACAATATTAATACATTTCATTTTACTAAAGTATTTGTAAGGATTTTTTTGATACTTCGACGGTAGCCCGACTGATGGTAAGCTGTCTCCGGACGCCTGCAACTCCAGAGGTGTTACATGGGCGTGGCGGACGCTAACACTCCGCACGTGCGCGCATCCTTGTTCAGATACTTGGGATCGGTCAACTGGCATTCAGCAGCAGGCAGCGGCCTGTCAAGACAGGGGATTGTGATTTTGACAACTTGTAATTTTTTTTTATATGACCTTGAAGATCAGTCACGTGCAATGCATGTGCATGCAAAATGAAGTAAAAGTCGACGATGAAGGTCAAGATCGTATGAAAACCAGTGCAAAACCCTATTATATTGTTAAATCGCCGTAATCTCTAGCCTTATGCTTGATTGCCACCGACATAGTATAAAAAAATCTGATTCAGGCAAACGATCAATTTTAAAACAAATAATTAATAAATATCAGGGAACATAACACACAGATCATCCCAGTCCCAAACTAAGCAAAGCCTGAGTTATAGGTGACGATAAACACATACTTATATAAACAAATACATTGGTACTTCATATACATAGAAGACAAACACGACTCAGGAACAAACATCTGTGCTCATCACACAAACAAATGCCCTCACTGGGACTCCAATCCAGGACCATCGGCTTCATAGGCAGGGTCACTACCCACTAGGTCAGACCGGTCGATTAATTTAAGTATTGAGCTCAAATTCGAGAAATTTAAGTATTGAGCACTTACTAGTTTTAGTCACCCTACCCACAACACAACACCCAAGGCAATACCTAAAACTATTCTCGAACTAAGTCTGACAGTCTAGATCGGTATCGAACTTTATTGGACCATTTGCATCTATACAAGTTTCAACAACTTGAGTGCCCAATAGCCGCAAGAGGGTTCCCCATTGATTAGATTTACCTTTACCAATTAGATATCGTATCGGTTAGGTAACTATCTTCGATTCATTTCTATTATTTGATAACCAACAAAGACATAATCGATGATGAATTGGTCTGGACTTTTATTCTGTTATGATCTGCATAAAATGCTAAACAGCATGTCTTTTAATATGCGTGTTCATGGGTTGTATATTTGTATTTCCTTTAAAACCTTATCGATAGAAGATAATTTATTAAAACGTAAGGTAGAGAATTCAATTGACGTTTACGATCTTTCTGTATTTATAATTATTTAACAAGTTCGTGTTACCACTTGTTTATGTTAGGTGCAGGTCATTCAGATGCACTGAGAAAAAAGAATGAAATTACATTAACCTTTAATGATTAGAACAGTTCCATATGAGCGTATCGAACAAAACAGTAAATTTTACTGTTTTATATGAGCGTACCGAACAAAACAGTAAATTATACTGTTCCGAAAAGACAGTAAGATTTACTGTTTTGAGTAGTTGAAATGTAGCGAATGTTCGTTTATTATTATCGTTTTTCAATACTCAGATATTTTCAAACAGTTAACGTTACTGTTTTTCAAATATTTGTTGATATTGTATAAAGCAGTTAATTTTTTTTTTTTCATCAAACCAATACGTGTGGGGTATCTATGGACAGGTCTTCAAAAATAATATATAGGTTTCCAATATATTTTTTTTTCTAAACTCAATAGTTTGCGCGAGAGACACTTCCAAAGTGGTAACATGTAGTCCCCCCTCCCTGTAACTTCTAAAATAACAGAATGAAAAATCTAAAAAATATATATGATATACATTACCATGCAAACTTTCACTGAAAATTGGTTTGAACGAGATCTAGTAAGTAGTTTTTTTTAATACGTCTAAAATGGTACGGAACCCTTCATGGGCGAGTCCGACTCGCACTTGGCGGCTTTTTTTCATTGTGACATTACTAAAAGGTTATAATATATAATTACGTCGAGTTTTATCCCGAATAAGACCTCACCGTATTTTAATGTTATTGAACAATTTATTTTTGTATCCAATAATATTCACCGCGTAGATGGTTGGCAGTCCTCAACTGTGCTTTTCTCCAGAAACTCCTTGCCTCACACAGCTAAACTGTGGAATGAACTGTCGCCTGCGGTATTTCCAGAGCGATACGACCTTCAGAACTTCGAGAAAAGAGCGTACTCCCGTCTTAAATCCGGCAAAGCACTTAAAACTATATAGCAGAATTAACTAGAATAGCAGCAATTAACTTAAATTCTTTATGTTTAGTACCTTAATAGTAAAATAAGTATCAAGATTAATTGTGTATTGGCCTTAAATATACATTTTTCTGTTCGTCGACTGTAATGGTTGAATTAAGATTTCGTATATAACAAACTATAATTGCGTAATTTTCATGTATGGGCTCCCAAACTCAACTATAAAATTTCGTGTGATGAGCACGGATATTTGTTCCTGAATCATGGGTGTTTTTTATGTATTTAAGTAGTTATAAATATATATATATCATTGTCTAAGTACCTTCAACAATACCCTCAACACAAGCCTTTTTGAGCTTAATGTGGGACTAAGTCAATTTGTGTAATTTTTTTTTTTAAAGTAGTATAGAAACTTTATTTATTGACAATAACAATATACATAATGGATATATACAGATGATTACTATAACTAGCTTATATATAAAATAGGCCCTTGAGGCATTGTACCAAGGATGCTCGCGGCATTTCCTCGTTGTATCGCAATACTGATACGTTGTGCGAGGAAACCGCCAGCTCTTCGGTCACCAGTTACGTCAACCAGACGTTTCGCGATTTCTCCAAAAAACTTGTGCGCGCTGGGACCCCATGGACCTAGAGTTTCAACGCCAAAAGGTACAAAATGGTACTCTCTACCGAGGCTCTTATATTTGTGTAATAATGTCCTATAATACTTATATTTTTTATTTTATTTCTAATCAAGGTTTTCTACACTCAGCAAGCTTCGTTGCCTAAACACGGTACTCGACTTAAAAATTCTCTATTATATCACTATTTTAGGAATTCTAAGCTCTATTTTCTGATTCTGATTAGTCAGCAAAATTTTCAGCGCAAATACAAATACAAAATGTAATACCTATTTATCAAACCAAGTCGCAAAACTCCATTTTCGCATCCAAATCAAATATTGAAACATTCAAATCCGTCAAGTCGATAAAGACTCAAACAATATATCCTGTTCTCGAGTTCGAAACTTCTGGAATCCCAGTATTCTTGACACAAATGGTAGGAAACGACAGGAAATTAGCAGCAGTTACTACCTTTTATACGCAGAAGTCGTGGGTTAAGCGAAACGATCTAACGGAGTCCCTCTCAATAAATAGTACTTAAATGAAATGTTTTCCCAGTTACGAGAGACGCTTAAAATTACTTGAAATTGAAAATTGGATTGCCCTTTCGCGGTTCCGATGTTGTATCGAGTTGGGTTTCGATGAGGCTTAACGTGAACTTATTCTTGGATTTTTTTTTCCTTTTGTTGACCACTCCTGTACATAAAACGTATTTTTTATTGATAAACACATAGGTAAAGTGTTTTTTTTTATTTGGGGGTAGCCTTACGAATACATTTTTTAAATTTTTCGATGTCAATCAATAGGTATGTCCAGACTAGACCTCAAAGTGGCAATACCGCAGTCAAAAATGTGTTTTGTACTGACTTATGAAAGAATGATTTCGAAAAACATTTAATTATCTCTGAAACTAGGCCTAATCCAGAAAATTTTATATGACATTTTAGTTTCTAAATATTACCAGGAATGCTTAGTTAAAATGTCTCGCAATGCTCACGGGCACCTTGTATATGCAGGAATCCTACACTATGTAATAAAACGTTTTGGAATGTTCAATTTGAGCTCTTTCGTATGATGCCCCACCTTGCTCTAGTATGTAGACTGTACAATTTTGCCCCTTTTTAATATTGGTAATTTTTCATAGTTAATACAAAAAAATACTTTTGATTAGTTTGGGTTATCGAAAAACCAAATCGATAACTTATGAGCTATGTAGTTCTGAAGAAGAAGAAGTTCTATTTAGCCATATAATAGACGGACCAAGTCCCACCATACGGGTTCCTTTTGTACCTTTTTGGTACGGAACCCTAACAACGTTGTCAATCCCTAGGGCGTACGCTTTGTAAATTTACTAGGCGCTTTAGCCACAAAAGGTATTAGGTAAAGAAAATCACTTTTGCATTAACGAGTAGAATAGAATTACTAAAATGGATTGTGAGTCAACGAAATAAAAGAAATGAATAAAGGATTCTTAACTGGTTTACAACAATAACAGTTTTGATTGATTCACGGTTAGTTTCACTAGAATCGATCAGCGGCTGTAGCACGGTCGCATTTTTATCACTTGTCACTATGCCTGTCACTTTCACACTTACATACTTGTTAGAACGTGACAGGCATCAAATGATAAAAAGCCGACCATATTAGCCCTACAAGATATGAACTGTGATTACCTTTTATATTCCTCTTTTTATATTGATGGAACACAAAAAATGGAACGAATTGGCATAAGGGGTTTACCTCTTAAATTGCTGAATGACTACTTGCAGGGGCGTACGCAAAGGGTGAAAATAGGAGACTTCATTAGCAACGAAACGGATATAACTTATGGTGTCCCCCAGGGAAGCGTTCTGGGGCCCACGTTGTTTCTTATTTATATCAATGATTTGACGAATCTCAAACTACAACGTGGGCACATCGGCTCTTATGCTGATGACACAGCTATAGTGTTCGATGGAGAATCCTGGGAGTCAGTGTTTAGAAGTGCAGAATCAGGCCTCCGCAGAGTGGCAGTATGGCTTAGAAATAACCTTCTTACGCTTAATGCCAGCAAAACTAATTATATATGTTTTAGTAAATATGACAGTTCGCAACCTAATGTTAACTTAAAACTAAAAATACACATGTGTAACCAAGATGATCCTTCCCCCTGTGTATGCATTGAACTGGAAAAAGTTAAATTTACTAAATATCTAGGTGTACTACTTGATCAACGCCTTTCATGGCACATGCAACTCGAAAATGTAAACAATAGAATAAGAAAACTTAATTGGATTTTCAAGATTTTTAGATATATTACTACTAAGGAACTACTGAATCAACTTTATATAACATTAGCACAACCTGTTATGAGCTACTGTATTACTGTCTGGGGTGGCGCTGCCAAAACAAAATTTTTGGAGGTTGAGAGAGGGCAACGCTGCCTGCTTAAGGTGATGTACTCAAAACCATACAGGTTTCCTACAAAAGAACTATACGAAATTAGTGACCAATTAACAATCAGGAAACTGTATGTTTTGAATACAACGCTCAGGCTACATAAAACCCTAGATTTTAACTTTACTATTGAAACTCGTCGACGTCAAAACAGTGTTGCCCCCTGTACAGGCTTTGAAAGCCTATATTAAAAATAGAGTGTTAAGTGTGTGTCGTGAACTTTGCGTAAACCAATCGGCAGGCGTTTATAGTACATGGAACAATTTTAATTGTCATCGCTCACTTCAAATACGAGCTCTGTACAAGTAACACCTTTTTTTATTAAATTAATTTTGCATATATATGGGCATTTGATTTACACCATCATATCATCTAAAGATATGACATGGTTGCCCACGAGGGGAAATAAAGAAGAATCCGCGAAATAATGAAGAAAATGTACAATAATTAAATACGACATCGGCCGACGCGACGAGTAACGGATCTTCAGCATCGCAATTCAAGCCTAGAGGATTGCTGTGTTATTCTGGAGCTACTAGGGGATGTCTAAAGTCACCAGGCTTCAAGAAGTGAAGATCTCCAACCCAGGGTTCGACCAGTGAAACCGCTAAAGTTCACATCGAGCAGTTACATTCGTACGCCGCCACCAAAAGATAAGTGTCTATCCTTCATTAAATTCCAATATTCCTAACAACAGACAATATAACTATTTAAAATTTATCTTCAATTGTGTAAATCAAGTGGTTTCAAACTATAATTACGTATAAAAAACCTTAAATTTGTGCAAAAGGTGCATTGCATCAGATTCTATACCTACCCGAAACATAAAAAAGTGAACAAAGAACTTTGCAATTTTAGATTTATTTTACTTAAATTCGATACAAAGTCTTTCGATATTACAAAGTTAACAATAAATTTCAATAACTATCAATACATTTACAAGTTTTGAACATTTTCATTAGTATAATTAAAGTGAAAGTTAAAATATTTCACGTATTGAGTTCAATTTAGTTTAGGTTCCGTTTTCCTTATCTTTGCTTACAATATATTTAGCATTATTTGCCGACTATTCCAGGGCAATATTATTTCTAATAGCCGTGCGCCGCTGGCATCGTTTGGAAATAAACTCCGTGGCTCGGCATCGGCCGGGAGGAGTCTGCTGAGCGTGCGCAGCCGGTTTCCCTGTCATCGGCAAGTACCACCAGAACGAGGAACGTGAGCCATTTTATCATTTTTTTTTATTGCATTACTATCTAAATTCAATAACTAAGTACAGTCACTAGCAAAAATGTCGAACGAAACTGAAAAGGCAGATAAGTTAATGTTGCTTCAATTATCTAGAAAAAGGGCTTCCGCCAAAGGACAAATTACAAAATTTGGAAAATATTTAGATAGTATTGCAGCAAAGACGGAGTTGGATAATGTTCAATTAACCGAGTTAAATTTAAAACTCGCAAAGTTTGAGGCTTTGTCCGTCAAGGTTGATGAATTGCAAAGTGAAATAGAGGTCTTAAATTTTGAAAATATTTCGACTGAAATTGAAGAGCGTGACCTCATGGAGCACGAAATAATAGTAAATATTGCTACGGCAAAAACTTTAGTCAATAGATTTTCTAAAAAATTTGAATGCGAGAAAAGGCGCAATTCCGCGCATAATACGTCATGTTGTATAAATGACCTCGCTCATCCTTACGAAATAGGGTTAAAATTACCTCAAATACAGATTGCCAAATTTGATGGCGCATATTTTCGTTGGTTGGAATTCCGCGATACTTTTGAAAATTTAATACACAAAAATGAGCGTATTTCAGACATACATAAATTCCATTATCTCGTGTCATACCTACAGGGTGACGCGGCTAGGATCATTTCAAATTTGGAAGTGTCAACAAATAACTACAGTGAAGCGTGGAAAATGATTTGCAATCGGTATGATAACAAAAGAATATTAATTAATCATCACTTAAATTCATTATTCAATATTAAACAGCTTCCACGGGAATCAGAGCGGTCTTTGCGATTTTTGGTTGATCACGTGACCAAAAACTTGCGCGCCTTAACCAGCCTAGGCCAGCCCACAGACAAGTGGGACGTATTGATAATATTCATGTTATCCTCTAAGTTAGACAGCAATACTTTGCTAAAATGGGAAGAATACCGCAATAATTTGGACAGTGATGTACCCACTTTAGAACAATTTTATAAGTTCATGATCGATCGCGCTGATGTACTCGAATCGTTAAATCGTAACAATAAATCAGATGTCGTTAGTGTGTCAAAGCCACCTAGCGTTCCTTCACATTCTGCACCGAACAATAATTACGGTCAAAGACCAGTTCAAAATAATTACGTTAAATCATTTGCAAGCTCAACCAATAATTATAGCAATAAAAAGCAAAATATGTTTGCATGTGTTATTTGCAATGAGCGTCATAGGATTTATGATTGTCCTACTTTTAAGGCGAAGGGAGTTGACGAGCGAATGATAGATGTGGCAAAATATAAATTGTGCACAAATTGTCTGAGGCAAGGTCATGTTGAAAGTGAGTGCCGCATGAGTCCATGCCGCGAGCACGGCTGCACCGAGCGACACAATAGTCTTCTCCACCGTCCATCTTCCTCCTCAAGCCACCTCGCTCAAGTAGACGAAGAAGACGCAGTGCATGTCAATTATGCTTATCAAAATACAATTCAAGGCCGTCGAGGTTTATTATCCACGGCAATTATTGAAGTCGAGAATCCAGTAGACCATCAAAAGTTAAAAATTCGTGCATTTTTAGATAATGGAAGCGAGTCATCTTTCATTACTGAGTCTCTTAAAGCCAAACTGTCATTGAAACCCCGCTCAATTGAAACCTTAAATGTTATAGGAATGGGCGATACTCCTTCTAAACATGTAATAAAAGGAACTTGTGATGTTCTATTAAATTCAACAAAAAATAAGTTTAGTGCTATTTTATCTTGTTACGTCATGGACGAACTTACCGGTCGTATACCAAAGGCGCCCGTCGATAT
Organism: Cydia pomonella; assembly: GCF_033807575.1. Lineage (NCBI taxonomy): Eukaryota > Metazoa > Arthropoda > Insecta > Lepidoptera > Tortricidae > Cydia > Cydia pomonella. The sequence goes on along the minus strand of NC_084719.1, from coordinate 571,947 downwards.
TACCTCATTCAATTTACCTCAAAATATTGAGTTGGCTAATCCAATGTTTCATCAGCCAGGCCCCATAGATGTTGTTATAGGTGCTGACCTCTTCTGGGATATTATAGGGCATGAGGAAATTTCCCTTGGACCAAATAACCCAAAGTTAAGAAGTTCAAAGTTCGGTTGGATAGTGTGTGGACGTATAAAATCAGCTGTATCTAACAAAAAGATAATCTGCAATCATGCTGTAGTCTCTTCAATGCAAAATGAAAATGTTGTAAATTTAGTGTCAAAATTCTGGGACTTGGAAGAAGTTCCCAAAAAACCAAACTTGAGTAAACAAGAAAGTGAATGTGAAAAACACTTCCTCACTCATACTATAAGAGACGAGGAAGGACGATTTTGTGTCAATTTGCTATTAAAAGAATCTGTAGATTGTTTAGGTGATAGTTACAATACTGCTAAAAAGCGATTTCTTAATTTAGAGAAACGTTTTAAACGAAATCCTACTCTTAAATATGAGTAAGGTTCTCTTCCTGTAATAGACTCATTAGATCGTTTGCTTACGTGCAAAGATTCATATTCAACACCAAAAATAGTATCAAGCGTAATGGCATATTAACAGCTGATGAATTGCGTGAATCCTGGTATTCGTTATGCATTATTGCTCAAAGTCAATCTTTTTCAGACGAATATGAATCACTTTTAAATAATAAACCATTAGGCAGTAAAAGCTAAATATTGTGTTTGTCCCCATTTTTAGATAATAAGATAATGCGTGTTGGAGGGCGCTTAGATGCCACAGAATTTTACTCCTTTGATAAAAAACACCCCATTTTACTTCATGCATCGCATAGACTAACAAGGCTTTACTTCGAAAGAGAACATCTCGTCAATATGCACGCTGGTCCTCTTTTGTTATTTTCAACTGTAAGAGAAACTGTTTGGCCAGTCAACGGACGTCACCTCGCATGGCGTGTTGTAAATAATTGTGCTAGGTGTAGACGCCTACGAGGTAAAACCCTCCAACCTAAAATGGGTAACTTACCACCCCAACGTATTACCCCCGACTATCCTTTCTTGTCAGTCGGGCGGGACTTTGCTGGTCCTTTTACTATCATTAATCGCAAGGGCCGTGGAAGTCGTTTGATTAAATGTTACTTGTGCTTGTTTGTCTGTCTTCGTTACAAGTGCATCCATCTCGAAGCCGTTAGTGATTTAACTAAGGATGCATTTATTATGACTCTTCGACGCTTTATAGCGCGCCGAGGCAGACCCACTGAAATTTTTAGTGATAATGGGACTAATTTTGTAGCTGCCGCAAAGGAATTAGGGTCATTTATCAAACAAAACCAAGAACCTCTATTTGATTTTGCAAGCCAAAACCTTATAAAGTTTAAATTCATTCCGGCTTACACTCCTCATTTTGGTGGACTATGGGAAGCCGGCGTTAAATCGGCTAAACATCATATAAAGCGCGTTATCGGTAATAGCCACCTCACCTTTGAGGAAATTTCTACTTTATTTACACAAGTGGAATCTATTTTAAATAGTCGTCCATTATGTCCGTTGTCGTCGTGTCCCAATGACCTTCTTTCCCTATCCCCTGGACACTTTCTTATCGGAAGGCCGCTAACTGCTCCACCAGCGCAATACTTGGGCGACTCTAAGGAAAACTATCTTCAACGCTATGAACGCCTGGAAAAAATACAGCAGCATTTCTGGCAGCGATGGCAGCGCGACTACATATCAGAAATGCAGCAAAGAACTAAATGGAAGAGCAACGCTGCCAAGCTGAGCGTCGGGGATATGGTGCTCCTGTCAGAAGATAACGCTCCCCCTCTGTCATGGAAGCTCGGTCGTGTTCTACGCCTCATCACGGGATCCGATGGAATAGCCAGAGTGGCAGACGTCACCACAAACAGAGGCTGTGTGCGCCGCTCTCTCGTACGTCTGTGTAAGCTTCCGACAGCCGAAGAGCTTCGAGGTTGAAAAGCGAGTTTTCAACGGCCGGGAGTATGTACAGGCTTTGAAAGCCTATATTAAAAATAGAGTGTTAAGTGTGTGTCGTGAACTTTGCGTAAACCAATCGGCAGGCGTTTATAGTACATGGAACAATTTTAATTGTCATCGCTCACTTCAAATACGAGCTCTGTACAAGTAACACCTTTTTTTATTAAATTAATTTTGCATATATATGGGCATTTGATTTACACCATCATATCATCTAAAGATATGACACCCCCTTATCAAGCTATAAATCTATGTTTGCCAAAAGGCAATATAAAGCGCAATCGGCATACATCTACAATAATATAAATAAGCTAATTCATATCCATCCATTACTGTTGTATAAGTGTAAGATAGAACTCACAAAATGGCTGAAACAACTAAGTTATGATGATACGGAGTCATTATTGTACCGCGTGAATTATTAACTATACGTAATATATAGGCTGAACACACACACACACACACACACACACACACACACACAAATATACGAATGTATATATATATATATATATATATATATATACATTCGTATATTCACTCATATATTCATATATTAATTAGGCTAGAACATAAATCAAATAGCATATATATATATAATAAATATAGCTATAAATCTTTCATGTACTTATGGAATATTTCCCTACTACTAAGTAAAAAGACTGTATGTTATGGAGGAGCGGGGCATCCTGATACAGGTTCATTCACCTAAAAGGAAGCTCCAACCACTTATGTCAAATTGTAAACCTTTACTTTATAAGGAAAATAAATATTTTTCATTTTCATTTTTCATATTACCTATTACTCGTGAACAAGATGCATGTAACCGCGTCGAAATATCGGGAGTTTACAAACCATATTCATAATCGATTCAGGAACTGATTCGCCAAGATGGCGTCTCATAGAACATGCCGTAAGCGAGACAGCAATACGGCTTTGTGCGCGTTGGCAAAGGATAGGTAACTTGGAAGGGTTAAGAGCGTTTCACAAGTACCTACATTTGAAAATATTAGGAAAAACCACCTTAAAATAAAAATATCAAATTTGAAACTCAACAAAAATCAATCACGGTTCATATCCCGATCGATTTAAGTCTAGTTTTAATCGGTTTAATCATTTTTTTTTTGTACTGAGTTGATATCAGAATAAACGTATTCAGATTGATGTGGAACATATAAAAAATACAATTAATATAAAATACAAATTAGGTATATTTTGAATGTTTATATCTAGAATATTGAATAAATGTTGTAACTCATAATATCCATCACTTAAACATATTAATAGATAACAGTGATTCAATTTATACAAATAAACTACAATTAACTAAACTAAAACTACTATAAAACTAAAAATCCAAATCTAAAATGGGACCCGTGGCATGGTGCCGAGGATGCTGGCAGCATTTCCTCGCTGGACCGCTATGCTCAAGCGTTGGGCGAGGAAGCTACCAGCTTTCTTATCCCCGGTCCCATCCACCAGCCGTTTCGCAAATTGCCGGTATAGGCCCTGTGCTGCGGGGCCCCACGGACCAAGAGTCTCGACTCGAAATGCAACAAAGTTGTAGTTGGTGTTGAGACTCCCGTATTTGCGTTTTTTTAGGGCCTCGGCCGCCTTCGAAGAAATTATTAGATGTTTAAAGGTACAGTGGAAAATTTGGGTCATGTTGCCCGCGTTTAGATCTCGCCCGTATCAGTACCCCTAGTGTAAATATTTTCGACAGCGAAACGTGACGTACGCGTTTGCGTTAAGTGTCATTTTGTATGAGATTTTTGACTTTCCAAAACGTCCCGCTTGGCGCGCTGTTCAAAAACCCATACAAAATGAGACAACGCAAACGCGTACGTCACGTTTCGCTATCAACTAAATTTACACTAGGGGTACAGATCTCGGTGCCTTCAATTTTCTCACGCTCAGCCTATTAACGAAACAAACTCAGCGTTTTTTCGTGTAGTAAAAGTGATAGTTTCTAATAGTGAAGAAAGAGAAAACCCTTATTTCCAAAAAGTATCTCATGTAAGTTCCAAAGCTTTCTCTAGAGAAATCTCATCAAGTAAGTTCCTAAAATCAACTTCGGTCCTAATCAAGTAAGCGGAATTTCGGATTTTATTACATCTTTTTACTACCCTACCATTTTGCTGCGGATGATGAGATTTCGAGGTCAAGTGCGAATGTAATTAACGAAATAAGTTCCATCGTTAAAGTAATTAGGTTGGGATTAATTGCTATTTGTAGGTAATGAGAAGAAATACGTCTTTTGGGCGTAGTTTAATTTTATGACGTGCGTTTACGACTCAACGACAGAGGAATAAATTAATTTAAAGATAATATATATACCTCTAGTCCCTCTAGAGGGTATTGTATAAGTAAGATGTTGCAGTTTGCTTTGTAGCGATAAGGTAAATGCGGAGAAGACCGTCTTTAGGCGAAGACCGTCTACAAGCACATACTCGACTAACAAGAATGTCGGTAAATTAAATTAAATTAAGCATTCATTTATTTCAAACCGGGGGCTATTAAAATTCTTAGTTACAATGCCTTAGACTATATTAGTACAAACTCGTATACAAACAGTAATAAGAGGGTAATTATTAATAATTAAGAATTAAATTAAATAACACAAAACAGTAATATTTCAAAATAATGATATAAATAAAAATAGGGTTGAAACCTAAATAGCTCAACAATTAGCTTCCGTTACTGAACAGCACACTTACATAAAGATTATTTAATATCTATACTAATTATAGCATTTAGTTGTATTAAAATTTCTCGCGTCATCCACTAAAATCATCTGACCCAATCACCCAGGTGATTGTATTTGACGATTTTGTCTTCTGAGATCCCCTAGGTTATCCCATTAGACCATGCGTTAGGCATGCTCCCCCGGGTGATTATAGTGGGCAGAATGTTATCCAGTAGGGTACCCCAGAAAGTGTTTTTTCTCAGCGAGTTATATTAGTGGACAAACTTATCCAGCAAAATTACCCAGGTGATTCTTTTGGATTATGTTGGATATTGTGAGCACCCTGGGGATTCATATGGATTTAGTTGGCACAAGAGAGTATTTTAATCTATAATCACTCGCAATATTATAAGCCTTAATGTCTCCCATAACTATTAAAAGAAATGAAAACCCATCAATTTCTCGATAAAGTACACAACTTGACGGCCTAAAGCCTAGCTAGTTGCTCAAAAAAGCGTATTGGAAACGCTTCATCCTCAAAACGACGATATCGCGTGACGATCTGACGTTAAACTGGCATTTTTGGGACGATTAAGACTATGTATTATGTAGGAATATGTAGGATTTTCCCTGTGAAGAGGTAGGTAGGTTTTGAACGTAATATTAGATCGTTGTATACGTACGCTCAAAATACATTGACGCACGTCTATGAGAGTAATAGCCCAACGTAAGTATTAAGGTGAAATTCGGATATCAACTGCAGTTGCGTTACTGTAGCTTCATTACCAGTGTGGAAAGGATATTGAAGCACATTTTACGTAGCAAAATTTACATATAAGATGACAAAATAAAACACGTTACTGCGTAATCGCTCTGTCAAGATACGGAGTGGTCTGTCATGTAAGGTTCAATTAAATTGTACTGGCACTACCTCAAAGTATGTTATCGTATTGATTTTAATCGCATCGTTTCATTGAAAATTTTGTGCAGCAATTTTATTTTTGTCTATTCAACCATTTTTGAACGGTTTAGTTTTCTGTGAATTTTACATAAAACATATTACTTTTGCACTACAATTTATATCGGAATGTGTTTTTATTTTTATTTTCTAACAGGAACCACGTTTTGTCTATTAAAACAGTATGGGCTAAAAAATAGAACGCAACATTTCAATTGAGTGAAATTTGTAACATCATAAACTACGCAACGGCATTTGTGAAAACATTTATTTTATTTCATATCGACATTACTCTTAATGCACTTTAATATTCATGCGAGCGAGAAACACTAAGAAACAATATGAAATGATAATACTATCTTCAGATGTCGACTGCCATTTCTGTTACCAGTTAAAGAACATGCATCTGCAGTAAGTTCCTTAATTAGTTCCTTCGGCTAATTAAGACTCCTACAAAACCCGCTTTTTAGTTTCAGACGGGCTTAATTATTACTTGGTACACTGAGATACGTATTAAACAAGTAGTAAGACGTAAGGTCTCAACATCGTTCGTCTCATTAATTTTTCGTTGATTTCTTATTTCGTATCATTCTGTATTCGTCACTCGTTCTTTATTCGTCTTGTTTGTTTTTTATCATTATCTACTTTAGTCATCGTCAGTAACTAGGTAGTCCCTCTTTTAATATGTCTTATTCGTTTTTCATCACGGTCTTCCTAGGTCTCATTCGTTGTTTTTGTTCCTTCTTTTTCATATCATTCGCGAGTTATATTTAATCACATTCGTTTTTCATCACTCTCTTTTTTGGTCTCATTGGCAATTCGTCTCATTATTTTTTGGGTGCATTTACTACTCGTCCCGTTTTTAGTAGTACATTTTTTTCGTAAAACTCATTATTGTATTCATTTAGAGACGTTTCCAGGTAATATTATGTAGTAAATAGCTCTGGAACACGATATTTGTAATAGTTTGATAATATTCATATGAAACAATTGTTAAAAAACTCACAAATAGCGATTGAGATGAAAAACAAATGTGACGAACTCAGAATGCGGTCAAAAATAAAAGAGACTAATTGTCTAGAATCGAGCTTGTCCAATTATTTTCGGCGAAAACGTCAATGAGATAAAAAACGAAACCAACATATGATAAAATAAGACTAAGGAAGACCATAACGAAAACCGAATAAGACATATTAAGGGAAAGACAAGCCAAAAGAAGATAGTGACTAAGAGCGAACAGGACGAGGAAAGAACAAGTGACGAATACAGAATGATACGAAAGAAATAAACGAAAAACTAATGAGACGAGCGATGCTGATACCAGACTTACATGTGACTTTCCGATTCGTACTGCAGCGCGACATTACTGCTGATCGCATTGTGCGCAAATGTCAAGTTCCGTGCAGCAACATTGATTTTGATATGTGCGGTAGTAATGCAATACCGCTATAGTCGACTGCTGCAGCAATGCAGTCAACTGCAGAAATATTGCAGCGAAACAGTACTGCTGACTGCATTACTGCCGCAAATGTTAAGTCGATGTTGCTGCCCGGTATTTTGACATCAGCGGCAGTAATGCAGTTGGCAATAATGTCGCTCTGCAATATTTACTGCAACAATAATGCTGGTGCAGTCTGAATTCGAACGTCACCTTAAGTTGTAATTTAATTTGTTGTTGCTTATAGCACAATCGGACAGTCCTGAAATTTGGTATTTATGTAAATTAAAGGCCCCTTATTCATGTCCATACCATTTGACATTTGGGGACCTCAAGGAATCGCAGCCATTGTACTATCCTGGAGAAATTCGCGTTTTACTCAAAATCCACGTTATCTAGAAAAATATGGTGTAAGACAACATTAAAGCTTATTATATTCGACACAATAAAGTAGTAGATATCTTTGCGAAAAAAATACATCTTGATATAGAAAATAGTTGCTGAATCTAGGTTTAGCGCTGATACACTTCTAGGGGTCGAGTTCTCGACGAGTGTCTATAACCGGCATTAGGTTCGTAATGCTAAGTAAAAGATATAGGCCCATGTATGTAATCTAGTACATTACAACTAAGCCATCCGTACCATTTTTAGCCACAGGCGTGAGCGGCATGCCGTAGCCACTGATTATTATGCAAAATTGAACCCTACCACTTTGGAATAAAGTTCAATATCAGATGGGAACTATATTCCCTCTGTAAGCCTTGATACGGTGAATCATATCTAGATTTTAGTAATACTAGGGTGAGGCTAATGCTAAAATATTGCGGTCAGTAAAGCATGAAACACGATCTGGCTGCTGGGTACCTAGCCAAGGTGATAATCCTTGCGCTACGACAAGGAAATGCTTTGTCTCTCTATCACTTCTATATTAGTGTTTAAATTGGTTTTGACACGACCTTCACGATCGTCGTGGTGATTGGTGCGCATCTCACGCAAGACTTTACCTTCATTTCACATGCACAGCGTGAACAATCTTCAAGGTCATATCGAAATCAGGTTAAAACCGTAACATGTTTTTAAATCAGAATTGGGCCTCAGGTGTAGGCATATCGGCTGCGATGTGGTGCTGCGTTTGCAGCTTTGCAGTAAATGAGTTCAGGTTGTAAATATTGGGGCAGTGTCCAATAAAACAATGTTTGGAGTTGTACTATAATCATTTATTTGTACGTTGGTTATGGTTATAATTTAGTTCTACGAGTATTTCATTTATTAATACCTACTTTAATGTTGTCATTTTGTTATTGTTTAAATTATTTTAATGAATATTATTTGAATATAGTACATTACGATACAAGTGCGAAAAATAGGAAATTCGAAACGAGCGGCGATAAATTAAAACACGACCGAAGGGAGTGTTTTAAATCGACACGAGTTGCGAATTACCTATTCGCACATGTATCGTACAACGTTTTACAGTACATATGGCCCTTTAAATGTTCGACACAGTAACATAATATGCTACTTCTCGCACTAGTGCTATAAAGTAGCCCCATATGTACTGTAAAATTACTTTATGTAAATCGAAACATTGCTATTTACTCACTGTGAGCTGCGAAACTGCATGCACTGAGAAAAAAAAACAATTGAAATTGCATTAACGTTTAATGTTTTAAACAGTTCCACATGAGCCTATCGAATAAAACAGGAAATTTTACTGATCCGAAAAGACAGTACTGTTTTGAGTAGCTAAAATGTATGTACTTTTCGTTTATTTGTATCGTTTTTTCAATACTTAGAAATGTTAAAACAGTTAACGTTACTGTTTTGTATTTTACTGTTTTAAAAACAATTTTTGTTAATTATTGTAAAAAGCAGTTAATCTTAATGAAAATTACTTTAATAATGTGCTCGATAGATCATATTTATTTCAGTGTGGAGAAATTATGAATGAATTCATTGATAAAGTCGCCATGCACTTTTACGGCTGATGGTACATAGTATATTTTTTTAAATATAATATTACTGGACATTATTACACAAATTTACTAAGTCCCACAGTAAGCTCAATAAGGCTTGTGTTGAGGGTACTTAGACAACGATATATATAATATATAAATATGAATGTATAAATACTTAAATACATACAAAACACCCATGACTCAGGAACATATATCCAAGCTCATTTGAACTCGGGACGTGCCGGGACCATCAGCTTCGAAGGTAGGGTCGCTACCCACTAGGCCAAACCGGTCGTCAAATATACCTCTAAGGACTGATTTTTTCAAACATCAGATAAAATTATCTGTCAGACGCTCCCTTTCTTACAAAAGCAAGAATAATAACCGGCCAAGAGCATGTCGGGCCAGGCTCAGTGTAGGGTTCCGTAGTTACTCTTCCGTCACAAATATAAGCTAAACTGGAGCTTAAAGTATAGTAAATTGTTAACCAAGGGATGAAACGGTACCTTTCACCCGAGTTAAACAAATAGGCAAATGTGCATAATCAGTACCTAATTAAAGTAAGTCTTTTTACTATGAAGGGAAAACTTTTTGCGATAACTCAAAAACAGCTAAACTGATCATGTCCGCTATAGTTTTCATTTAATGTCTTTCTTAAGCTCTACTTTCACGATTTTTTTCATATTTTTTGCACCTATGGTTCAAAAGTTAGAGGGGGGACACATTTTTTTTTTCTTTCGGAGCGATTATCTCCGAATATATTCACTTTATCAAAAAATGTTTCTTGAAACCCCCTATTAGTTTTGAAAGACCTTTCCAACGATACCCCACACTCTAGGGTTGAAGCGAATAAAAAATTTCACCCCCACTTTACGTGTAGGGGAGGTACCCTAAAAAAATTAAATTTTTAGATTTTATTATACGACTTTGTCGGCTTTATTGATTTATATATCCATGCCAAAGTTTAGCTTTCTAGCACTAACGACCACGGAGCAAAGCCTCGGACAGACAGACAGACAGACGGACATGGCGAAACTATAAGGGTTCCTAGTTGACTACGGAACCCTAAAAAGAGAGTGAGAGATATATAATTTTATCCGATAGTTGAAAAATCAGACCTAAATCAGATAACTGTTTTTCCCATGGCTTGTACTCGTATGTTACACAGTTAAAAATCGGCAGCAAAACTAGGTCACAAATAATTTCCCACTGCCGCTCGCAAAGCCACGATGTTAGATGTAATCCTCGGAGCCCCCGCGGCCATCAAATCCTTGTTTTACGCAATAGTTCGACGTCGCGCCATCATTATTCCGAGCGGGACGGGATTTATAACCCGCGGGAGACACGCGTGCCGCGCGCAGTTTGATTTGGTGGCAGTAAAGCCATTTTTTAGGGTTCCGTAGCCAAATGGCAAAAAACGGAACCCTTATAGATTCGTCATGTCCGTCTGTCTGTCCGATTCTGTCACAGCCACTTTTTTCCGAAACTATAAAAGCTATACTGTTCAAACTTGGTAAGTAGATGTATTCTATGAACCGCATTATGATGTTCACACAAAAATAGAAAAAAAACAATAAATTTTGGGGGTTCCCCATACTTAGAACTGAAACTCAAAAAATCTTTTTTCATCAAACTCATACGTGTGGGGTATCTATGGATAGGTCTTTAAAAATGATATTGAGGTTTCTAATATCATTTTTTTCTAAACTGAAAAGTTTGCGCGAGAGACACTTCCAAAGTGGTAAAAAGTGTGTCCCCCCCCCCGTAACTTCTAAAATAACAGAATGAAAAATCTAAAAAAAATATATGATATACATTGCCATGCAAACTTCCACCGAAAATTGGTTCGAACGAGATCTAGTAAGTAGTTTTTTTTTAATAAAAAAAAAAAAATTTTTCATCAAACCCATACGTGTGGGGTATCTATGGATAGGTCTTCAAAAATGATATTTAGGTTTCTAATATCATTTTTTTCTAAACTGAATAGTTTGCGCGAGAGACACTTCCAAAGTGAAAAAAATGTGTGTCCCCCCCCCCTGTAACTTCTAAAATAACAGAATGAAAAATCTAAAAAAAATATATGATATACATTGCCATGCAAACTTCCACCGAAAATTGGTTCGAACGAGATCTAGTAAGTAGTTTTTTTTTAATACGTCATAAAAATTTAAAAAAAATTTTTTTTTCATCAAACCCATACGTGTGGGGTATCTATGGATAGGTCTTCAAAAATGATATTTAGGTTTCTAAAATCATTTTTTTCTAAACTGAATAGTTTGCGCGAGAGACACTTCCAAAGTGAAAAAATGTGTGTCCCCCCCCCTGTAACTTCTAAAATAACAGAATGAAAAATCTAAAAAAAATATATGATATACATTACTATGCAAACTTCCACCGAAAATTGGTTTGAACGAGATCTAGTGAATAGTTTTTTTTTAATACGTCAATAAATTAAAAAAAAAATTTTTTCATCAAACCCATACGTGTGGGGTATCTATGGATAGGTCTTCAAAAATGATATTTAGGTTCCTAACATCATTTTTTTCTAAACTGAATAGTTTGCGCGAGAGACAGTTCCAAAGTGGTAAAATGTGTGTCCAAAGTGGTAAAATGTTGAACAAGATCTAGCAAGTAGATTTTTTTTTAATACGTCTTAAATGGTACGGAACCCTTCATGCGCGAGTCCGACTCGCACTTGGCCGCTTTTTAATGTAGATGACGTCTAAAAATATCAGTAGAAAATGACTTTAGACAAAATTGGAGGACCTGTGCGAAATCGCCTTTTCATTCAAACTTAGTAATCATTTCCCTCTCTGGATATTAAAATTATTGAAAATATTTTGACTCAAGTAGTTGGATATCAACCATAGCTATGCCCCTGTTTGATTTTTTTTCAATTTTTAATTATTATAAGAGTTAGGAACATTTAAAAATTTCTATGAAATCTGTTATTCGCTCCTAATGTTTACAATATACATATAATCGAAAATAGTATACATAATATAGGTACGTCAAATTATGAAGAAATATTTTCCATAATGCCATGTCAATATCCAGACAGGAAAATGGGGACTACGTTTGTATGGAGAAGCGTGTCCCCTTTCCTCTTAATATTGGTGACGTCTAAAAATATTAGTGGAAAGTCACTCACATTCAAATTTGAATGATTTAAGACCAATATTAAATTACGACACTTAGATATAGTATGATTTATCTCAAATGATTCTTAGGCCACGGACTCCAAAAGCTGTTTCTTATATGCAAGTGGTGAGCTCCTGGACCTTAATACTAACACATTACAGTTGATTTTTCAAGCGAAGAAGCGGTGAAGGTGGCGGTGTACAGTGCACCGAATGAAGCCGTCGAGAGCACTCAAGCTCAAGAAGGACCCCCGATGGGTTCGAAACATATCGCCAATAGCGATGAATAATTCAAGTGAGAGTAGCCATGGTATCTAAATATCTTAACGTATAATGACCCATTTTAATGTCTCTGCAAGAAATAACACAGATTAGGTAAGTTAAGAGTAAAGGTTAACACTAGCTAACCTTTACTTTATTAAGAGGCTGTCAATACCTAAAGCGCGCACACTGTCTATTTGTATCGGAGTGAATGAGATAGCACTGTCGCATGTTACTGGGCCTGGGCAAGGGAATAATAAGAAAAATATTTAAATAAAAAAAGTGGATTATTAGTGTAATATTTTACTCAACCACGGTTTAGATATAAATGTTTTGAAATTGTGATTTTAATTGCAGACCCATAAGTCAAAACAATAAAGACATAAAACCGTTTAATTGTGATTTTAAGACCAATCTTTGCAATTATTTTCCATCGAGCCGATTTCGTTCAATCATGTATCGAGTACAACCACGGTCCTTGAAATATAATTAATATGAACATATATTTACAGTACATATGAGGCTACCTTATAGCACTAGTGCGAGAAGTAGCATATTACGTTACTGTGTCGAACATTTAAAGGGCCATATGTACTGTAAAACGTTGTACGATACATGTGCGAATAGGTAATTCGCAACTCGTGTCGATTTAAAACACTCCCTTCGGTCGTGTTTTAATTTATCGCCACTCGTTTCGAATTTCCTATTTTTCGCACTTGTATCGTAATGTACTATTTTCTAACTTGACTAAAACAAATAGTCTTTCTTAAAAAACTGTTTAAGTAACATCAATTTCAAGGACATTGGGTGTTGACAGTCTCTTAATTAAGCACTAGCTTAATTAGCGTTAACGAATATGGAAAGGAAAGGAAATGAACTTGTACTTGGACTTTGGAGAGATGATTGGATCAGGAACATCGAAGTCCGTTCCAGAACTTTTTTATAGGATGAATTTTGTGTTCGTTTCAAAGGTGATGTGAATATCTGCTGAATGCAACTGAATCCGCATGATTTTAACTACAACAGCATATTACGGAGAATATGTTTTTGTTACAATTTCATTTTTGATACAAACTTTTATCGCTGAATTTGGGTACTTCTCTTTCAACAGAAAACTAATACTCATCGAGACAAATTTATCGGGGTGAATGTAGGTACTTCTCTTTCAAAAGAAAACTAATACTCATCAAGACAAATTTATCGGGGTGAATGTAGGTACTTCTCTTTCAACAGAAAACTAATACTCATCGAGAAAAATTTATCGGGGTGAATGTAGGTACTTCTCTTTCAACAGAAAACTAATACTCATCGAGACAAATTTATCGGGGTGAATGTAGGTACTTCTCTTTCAACAGAAAAATAATACTCATCGAGACAAATTTATCGGGGTGAATGTAGGTACTTCTCTTTCAACAGAAAACTAATACTCATCGAGACAATTCTAACAAACCAAACACAATTAGATTGCGTTGTTTTACAACAGAGTTCATAATAATATCGCCACCTCCTGATGATGGCATCAGATCAGCTCGATCGTACCATAATATTATTGCATTGTAACCCAATTTACATGCTCAATCGACACGTTTTCGCAGAGTTTCTTGTTTCGACTCCAGTCTAACAAAAACAAATGTTTGAAGAAATAAAAAAATTGAAATTAAAAATCTCAAAAAAACTAGCAACAACTTTATTAACAGCATTTTTTGTTTATGTAGAGTTTTGTTTATAAGTCTACATAAAATCATTCTCATTTTTTTTGTTATCACCCGTTATTATGTACCTATATAAAGCATTCAATAAAACTTATGTAAAAACAATTACCAGTATTATAGAAATTAATCTTTAAGAAACCATACGTATTGACGTCATCAAACAAAAAACAAACACTTCATATAAATATTGAATGTAACATTAAGTACATACTGTTATCTCTATCCTCTGTGATAATGATTCTGTACTTCAAACGATTATATGAATAATGTGGCGCGGCTTGTAATAATACGTGTATTATATTATAACCTTACTCAGGAATGTGTACGGCTGACACGGAACGGAACATTTAACAATGTTCGCTTGTAGAAGCTATGCTCGAGAGACTGTTAACTAGTTAGTTCCTAGTTATAGTCGTTCGATTTGAAGCTGGCCCGAAGCGGCTAATCGTTTGTCTATTGTTACGACTCTTAACTTAAGAGTCCATCAACATGCTCACTAGCGCCACTGGAAAATAATTGTGACAGTTTACATTTGACAATAGGTATTTAAAAAAGGGGGCTACGGACTGTATTTTGTATTTAAGTACCTTTTGAATACATCAAACCAGTTTCTATGTTGCTGGATTCATCAATCTATGAACTCAAAACAAAAACGGCCGTTTTAAATTTGGACGCCTAGATTGACGAATCCAGTTACGTGAAAACTATTATAATGTTTTCAAAAGGTATTTAAATACAAAATACAGTACGTAGCGGACCCCTTTTTAAATGTCTATCGTTAAATTTAAATAAACACAATTATTTAGCAGTGGCGCTAGTGAACACGTTGATGGGCTCTTAACTAAAACCGCGCGTGCCATTACCTGCAAAAAAAGGGCCTTTGTTACGCATATCGAGGACACATTTTAGACTGGTTCAGTAGCGTTCGAGCTCTCAGTAATAGTATAGAGACCACACAAGGAATCGCAAATAATTTTTCCATTTGTTCATTTTGAATTTTATTTCAATTACCATAGGAGTTGTAATTAAATGACCGGTTAAAAGACCGGGCCCTTTTTTTTTCAGGTAGTGGCACGCGCCGTTTTAGTTAACAATAGACAAAGGATAAGCCGTTGGGGGCCAGCCACACTTGAATTCCAACGCATAAATGCATAACGAGATTCTGAAACGAAAAAAACTAATCAGGTAAGTTTCATTACATGAACGAATTTCGTTTCGTTACGTTAGACGACCTTGCTACGACGTTTCCCAGTGGCAACTAGTTATTCTCAAAAGTATTTTTCAAAACAGTTTCCTATTTTTCGCACTTGTATCGTAATGTACTATTTTCTAACTTGACTAAAACAAATAGTCTTTCTTAAAAAACTGTTTAAGTAACATCAATTTCAAGGACATTGGGTGTTGACAGTCTCTTAATTAAGCACTAGCTTAATTAGCGTTAACGAATATGGAAAGGAAAGGAAATGAACTTGTACTTGGACTTTGGAGAGATGATTGGATCAGGAACATCGAAGTCCGTTCCAGAACTTTTTTATAGGATGAATTTTGTGTTCGTTTCAAAGGTGATGTGAATATCTGCTGAATGCAACTGAATCCGCATGATTTTAACTACAACAGCATATTACGGAGAATATGTTTTTGTTACAATTTCATTTTTGATACAAACTTTTATCGCTGAATTTGGGTACTTCTCTTTCAACAGAAAACTAATACTCATCGAGACAAATTTATCGGGGTGAATGTAGGTACTTCTCTTTCAAAAGAAAACTAATACTCATCAAGACAAATTTATCGGGGTGAATGTAGGTACTTCTCTTTCAACAGAAAACTAATACTCATCGAGAAAAATTTATCGGGGTGAATGTAGGTACTTCTCTTTCAACAGAAAACTAATACTCATCGAGACAAATTTATCGGGGTGAATGTAGGTACTTCTCTTTCAACAGAAAAATAATACTCATCGAGACAAATTTATCGGGGTGAATGTAGGTACTTCTCTTTCAACAGAAAACTAATACTCATCGAGACAATTCTAACAAACCAAACACAATTAGATTGCGTTGTTTTACAACAGAGTTCATAATAATATCGCCACCTCCTGATGATGGCATCAGATCAGCTCGATCGTACCATAATATTATTGCATTGTAACCCAATTTACATGCTCAATCGACACGTTTTCGCAGAGTTTCTTGTTTCGACTCCAGTCTAACAAAAACAAATGTTTGAAGAAATAAAAAAATTGAAATTAAAAATCTCAAAAAAACTAGCAACAACTTTATTAACAGCATTTTTTGTTTATGTAGAGTTTTGTTTATAAGTCTACATAAAATCATTCTCATTTTTTTTGTTATCACCCGTTATTATGTACCTATATAAAGCATTCAATAAAACTTATGTAAAAACAATTACCAGTATTATAGAAATTAATCTTTAAGAAACCATACGTATTGACGTCATCAAACAAAAAACAAACACTTCATATAAATATTGAATGTAACATTAAGTACATACTGTTATCTCTATCCTCTGTGATAATGATTCTGTACTTCAAACGATTATATGAATAATGTGGCGCGGCTTGTAATAATACGTGTATTATATTATAACCTTACTCAGGAATGTGTACGGCTGACACGGAACGGAACATTTAACAATGTTCGCTTGTAGAAGCTATGCTCGAGAGACTGTTAACTAGTTAGTTCCTAGTTATAGTCGTTCGATTTGAAGCTGGCCCGAAGCGGCTAATCGTTTGTCTATTGTTACGACTCTTAACTTAAGAGTCCATCAACATGCTCACTAGCGCCACTGGAAAATAATTGTGACAGTTTACATTTGACAATAGGTATTTAAAAAAGGGGGCTACGGACTGTATTTTGTATTTAAGTACCTTTTGAATACATCAAACCAGTTTCTATGTTGCTGGATTCATCAATCTATGAACTCAAAACAAAAACGGCCGTTTTAAATTTGGACGCCTAGATTGACGAATCCAGTTACGTGAAAACTATTATAATGTTTTCAAAAGGTATTTAAATACAAAATACAGTACGTAGCGGACCCCTTTTTAAATGTCTATCGTTAAATTTAAATAAACACAATTATTTAGCAGTGGCGCTAGTGAACACGTTGATGGGCTCTTAACTAAAACCGCGCGTGCCATTACCTGCAAAAAAAGGGCCTTTGTTACGCATATCGAGGACACATTTTAGACTGGTTCAGTAGCGTTCGAGCTCTCAGTAATAGTATAGAGACCACACAAGGAATCGCAAATAATTTTTCCATTTGTTCATTTTGAATTTTATTTCAATTACCATAGGAGTTGTAATTAAATGACCGGTTAAAAGACCGGGCCCTTTTTTTTTCAGGTAGTGGCACGCGCCGTTTTAGTTAACAATAGACAAAGGATAAGCCGTTGGGGGCCAGCCACACTTGAATTCCAACGCATAAATGCATAACGAGATTCTGAAACGAAAAAAACTAATCAGGTAAGTTTCATTACATGAACGAATTTCGTTTCGTTACGTTAGACGACCTTGCTACGACGTTTCCCAGTGGCAACTAGTTATTCTCAAAAGTATTTTTCAAAACAGTTTCGTGATTAAAAATAACAGTTTCATTTCTTTTCACGGAAAACTCGACTCAGCCCTAATAAGCACATAATTCTAGGTATAGGAACTAAGCATTCTAGTTCAGGTATTCTATGTCAAAGCTAGCGAGCTACTAAATGTTCGCTCAAAGATTCCCCTGAGTCGGAAAGCTGAAGTTCGCAGCAGAATTAAAATTCCAACCGTCTGATACCGATTTAATTTGTTATTCAAGTAGAATGTTGGCGAATCGAAGAGGTGCGAATTTATCTTGAGGATTATTTGGTCCTTGAATAAATGTCGTGTCCAGATCTGATGAATGAATATGGCAATCATTTCATGAAATGTTCGGTTGGTCACATCAAGAAAAAGTCAAACGATATGTTGATTTCTATTATTATTTACAGCTTGAATAGTTACGGCAGAATTTATAAACTTACCTAGATAATAAATATAAACTATAACTAAGCCTGATAAAAACAATTGTTAAAATTAAATAAGTAACTTACGATGTATGTAAATAAAATGATATAGAAATGCATTGTATATTGCTATTGATTGTATTGTATATTGATTGAGTGAAGTCATTACAAATCTTAAGTACTGTAACTAATTATTTATATTATTATTTTAGGTACATATATATAATGTATTTTCTGGACCATGATAGTCATGCTCACATTTGATGTCAACTGCTTCATTGCCCCTTCGTTTTTTACTGTCGTAATTATTATAGTTACCTTAGTAACTTAACTGTAGTTGGTAGCTGTGCGCAACTATGCTCCCTACAGGTGTCCACGGAAGACCAGCGTCAGCGTACTACTTCAGTAGGACCTGGCATTATGCTGAGTGTTCACCTTTTTCAGTATAATTATATACAGTGTACAAGTTAGTTATAAGTCATTTTTTCTCTTTCTTTCTCTATATGTATTGTATAACTGTGTACTTATACTGAAATAAATGATATTCCATTCTATTCTATTATAAGTTAAGAAGTAAATATAAATGTAATCCGAGTGTTAGCATGTAAGGTTTATCTGTTAGTGCTAATATTATATATTAAATAAATTACATTAAATACTTGAAATTTTTTATTGAGATAACAATATACATAATGGATATATACAGATGATTACTATAACTAGCTTATATCTAAAATAGGCCCTTGAGGCATTGTACCAAGGATGCTGGCGGCATTTCCTCGTTGTATCGCAATACTGATACGTTGTGCGAGGAAGCCGCCAGCTCTTCGATCACCAGTTACGTCAACCAGACGTTTCGCCATTTCTCCAAAAAAAGTGAAATTAATTATAAAAGAAAATGTACTTTACTCGATAAGCAAAATGTATAAAAGTGACGAAAAAAAGCTATTTGAGTACTGTTAAGTTATTAATGTCTATGATAAGTTTAAATGATGCTAGTATGTGATGAAATCGTTAACTTACCTAAACTTAAACATAGATCAAGGTCACTAAAATTAAGAAATATTAATACTTATACCGAAGTATATATGTATTACCACATTACAAGGATACCTATGGAAATTGGCAATTTATGTTACCCGACATATTAAATTCATGACCTAATGATGTCAATCAATAGTATTTTAGACAATCGTCATATACTTATAGAGCTTTTTATTCGAGTACCGTGTTTAGGCAACGATCCTTTCGAGCTGCCTAAGTAAGGTACGAGATTGAAAAGCTTGATTATATCAGTATTGTATAGGTACAATGCTTCTTCTACGAGTCATCTAAAATAATACATTTTTTTTTAAACTAAAAAACCTAAATAATTAATGAAAATAGATAAGTATCTCAGTAGACAAAAATGTAGACATAAACGCGTAACTCCCCCCCTCCCCCCGCGCCCCGCACCCAGTTAGTCTTTTCTATGGGAGCCAGGCGGCACGTGATTGGTATTTTTTTTTTGGTTTGGGTGAATTCAATGTAATGCCCCTGTTACAACAACGCTATATGCTACATTTAATTACTTGATAAAAAAAAATGTAAAAAACTTTTTTTTTTAATTAACCATGCCATTTAGTTTCCTTAATCGTACTTATCCATATCCCGGAGTTAACGGAATTCAATAAAAACACGGTGTATAATCTGTAATTATGTCATTATTCCAGATCTTGCAAATCCTGCACTAACTGCAAGTTTCTGTTTGATCCAATGGTTGACTGGTAGAAAATGCCTTAAGGCATTAAGTCCGCCATTTGTACAATTTTTTATCATGCAATAAAGTTTAAATAAATAAATAATTTAAAAAGTTAGGGAACTTTTCTTTCCGCATTGCAGCACCGGAACCTGCCTACAGAAATCCACTCTGTTATACGAACAAAGAAGTGTTTTATATATATAAACATCTGGTAATTCTGAAAGCATATTTATCATTGTCATAAAAGTGATTCTGTAACCATGTTCTAATGATCGAAAACTTTGAGAACTTTCAAAATAAAGTCCCTCAGCGTCACTTGTAATTTCAGTCGTGGTCTACTCTGAATAATTAGACATTATTATTCAGAAAGCGAAGGCATTTTCTCTGTTAAATACCTTAAACTATTAACATAACATTTCAGTACCCCTAGTGTAAATATTTTCGACAGCGAAACGTGACGTACGCGTTTGCATTAAGTGTCATTTTGTATTAGATTTTTGACTTTCCAAAACGTCCCGCTTGGCGCGCTGTTCAAAAACCCATACAAAATGAGACTTAACGCAAACGCGTACGTCACGTTTCGAAATCGAATTTATTTACACTAGGGGTACTGAAGCACTTAGAACAACAAAGAATAAACTTGATACATAATCGTAAGACTAAAATCCCGAAATCCACCCGAGATAAACCTGCAGCATAATATCAGTAATACGTATAAATGATTCCTTTTTTAAAAACCATTGAGAAAAGTTGCCATACCCAAAACTGCCGCTATCTATAAAAATATGGCTGACTCGTGCAAAGGGCGTTTTTCAACAAAGAATCCAAGCGATAAGGAGGTTTTCAAAACATCTCAAATGCGGAAAGATTAAGCGAAAACGCCTTATGCAGGTGCTTCCCATTCTTTAGCGGTTTGCGGGAATGGGTATAGAATTTTAAAATGTTTGAGATAGTAAAGCATTGTTTGCGATGTGCAATTAGGTTATTTCGTTAAAATGCTTTTTAGATTTGAGATAAAATACAGAAAGCTCTTTGTTTCAGCGAGACAACAAACTGAATACATTTTGTAAATTGTTTTCCGTTGGAAATACTATAACTACATGTGGATTGAATCCTTTTCTCTTAGGCGCCATTTATTTATAACGTAACATAATTTTTGGTAGTTTTGACGGCCTCCCACCCCTTTGTAAAACAATGAGATTGGCCGACCCCCTCCCCCCTGTATTACGTAAGAATTCAAAGGAAATAATTAATACACGTTTGATATATTCTAGTTTTTATAAAAAAAAAGAACATTTATTTGTACCCACAAAGGTACTGGAGTCGGTCTATGCTAACTCTGCATCGAGTTACATAGCATAGAGTGTGGAAATATTATTTTAAGCGTCATAATTTCCTAGAAATTAGAAAATTTTCTTTGTGATTTTACGTAAGAACTATTATGAAGAGTTTGAAGATCCCTTCTAGGTCCCGTGTAAGAAAAAATAAGACATGTTCAACCCCCCTCTGCCCCCCTAAATCATCTTACGTAATAAATGAATGGCGCCTAAACTAAGTTAATTTAGTCAAGAATTAAGACGGCAATTTGGATCTTTTTTTTATCATTCAATGTTTGGCAAATAACACTTAGACCTATCAATATGGTTCATTTCCTAGAATATAGCAATGTGTTTAGAAAAGTATTAAATTAACATAATTGCATAGATAGCTAGATGCAATTGTTTAAATACGTGAAGCTTAAGCAAAAGGGCTTTGCGAAACATTTTGTGGATGAGCACCGTATTGTGTGAGAGGAAATTAAACATTTTTTTGTGCTCGGCAATGCAAAAAGTATCCATTTAGTGCTTTAGCGTGAGAAAAACTCATTTATTTTTCTCGTATCTTACAACTATTTTGAGGGTAGGAGAGGTTTTTATGTTTTCAATAAATAAAAATGTGTTTTGTATAGTTGATTTCATGGGTTCATAATTAAAATTTCAAAATTAAAATTATAACTTTTACCGAAACTTCCTTAAGGCAACATAAAGTTTTTATTTCAAGTATTTACTTACTCACTTACCCCGTTGCCTCAGCGACCTAAAATGAGACTTGGCATCGGACACAAGATGGCGCCACTTTTCTCGGTCCTGTGCGACTTCTCGCCAACTTGACGTCGCTCCAGGGATACCTGGGGCATCCGATAGGATGTCCTCCTGCTAGGCGACCCAGGTACGCTCTTTTTACTTTCCTGTCTTCGTCCATTCTCTCAAGCTGGCCCAATCGACGGATTCTGTGAGCTTTACTTTCTCCCATGACGTTAGGTTCAGCCAATAAGCCTTCAATCTCACGGTTCCTAAGGACTGTCCAGCTTCTATCCAGTCTTCGTTTGGGCCCCAGTATCTTACGGATAATCTTCCTCTCGGCAACTAGCAGCATGTTTTCTTCCTTGAGTGTTTGTGTCCATGCTTCGCATCCGTAGGTCAAGATTAAGCGAATCACGGTCAAGATTCGGATCTTCGTGCCTCTGCTTAGAAGCTTGGAAACTAACACCTTATGAAGGGCTGCACTGCATCGCAATGTATTCTGGATCCTTTATCTCCTCGTCTTGATTGTTGGTATCAGTAACGGTGCAGCCTAAGTTTGTACATTTTGACTCGCCTTTGTGCGCTATATGTCCTACTTTTAGGTTTTGAGGTGGAAAACGGGTATTTTTATAGCGTCTCATGTGGAGATACTCAGTCTTTTCGTATGATATACTTTATCATCATCATCATCATTTAAGAGCATAGCTCTTGTCGGTGGAGTAGACACCAGTTTTCGCGGTCCTCGGCCAAGTTCTTTAGGTCACTGTAAGACACGACATTTGCTTTTCCTTTTAGTTGTTGCGTGTAACTTGCTCGTGGTTTTCCTCTTCCTCTTCTACCTTCGATCTTGCCTTCCATAGTTTTAAAGAAAGTGTCGTGTCTTATCAAGTGACCTATCATTTTTCCTCGTCTATTCTCTATGGTCCTCCGTAGGTTTCTCCTCTCTCCAACAATTCGCAGCACTTCTGTGATATACTTAGGCCGACCTTTTTAGCTTCTGTTGCCAGAACACTGACGCACTGCCGCACTTCCTCTACAGAGGCTTCAAGCAGGGCTAAGTCATCTACGTAGCCCATCACCTATAAATAGAAATGTATCAAGAAAAAGAACGTACCTCCATCTTAAATCCGGCAACGCACTTGAAACCTCTGGTGTTGCTGGTGTCCATAGGTGACGGTAATTACTTACCATCAGGAGATTAGTCCGCTCGTTTGCCTCCTATATCGTATAATAAATGTTACGCTAATAAACGTCAAAAATATTTCCACCAGTAAGTTAAGAAAAACCTTCAAAAATGTACCATATTTCCCAATACTCGTATGTCGCACGTACCAGTAATCAGCAGAAGCCACGTACCGAAATAGATTTGCTACATTGAAATGGGTATTTCACGCTTAGATCTGGCAACCCCGAGGGTGAAGTACACGATTCAGGGAATTTATGTCTGATTTAGAGGGTAATCTCGGTTCTACGCACCACAACTGTCATCTGGGGAAATGCCGCGCGTTTGTCTCTTAAGGCTCGTTCGGACAACGTTACCAATTTAGTCGAGAAGCGAGTGAAGTTAGGCCAAGCTAAGTCGAGTAGTAAGTATTTTAATTACTGTCTGAATACCAAAAATTTAGTCGAGTAGAATAGTAAGATTACTAAATACACTTAACTAAATCACTGACTAATCTACTCGACTAAATTTTTATTAGTCAGTTATTTAACTAGTTGAGTGGATCCATTGTTTTCTGGCGAGTACGCCCTCCTACTCTTACTATTCTACTCGACAACATTTTTGGTATCAGACAATTTATTTATTCTTTTACAATTATTAGGAGCTTTACATACGACTAAAATTATACGGTAGTAAAATACAGTGTACGGTGATTACATATAAGCTCTTGTAAAGCGTTAGCTGGACATTACAAGTAGCACGTGGACTACCGGCCGTTGACTCCAAAATGGTGGTTAAACGCGTTTCAAGATTAATTCTCCATTCACTGCACACTACCATATTACTCTATAACAAGTTTTGGATATTATACTTTAAACAATATATTACATAATGAGCAAAAAACAAAGAAATTAATCACGAGATGTGACTATTAATAAGATGGCGCTCGAACCAGAAGACCTCGAACACGATTAGTAATTAAAATACTCACTGTTTGACTAAACTAACATAGTCCGAACCAAATTTACATTTTAAAACACTGCTTAACTACTTTTGACTAGCTCGTCTTTAGCGCTAACGTTTTTTGGTCAGTTGATCAATTTTAGTAACTAAGCTACTCGCTCGCTTGGTTCGTTGGGTGGACGACTTTCGAAAAATTGCGGGTCACTTCTGGATGCGATTAGCTCAGGACCGGGGCAAGTGGCGTACTAGAAGAGAGGCCTATGCTCAGCAGTGGGCGATAAAGGGCTGATATGATGATGATGAAACTCCTCGCTTCTCGACTAAATTACTAACTTAGTCCAAACAAGCTTTTCCAAGACGGTTGATGAGGTTTTCCGGTTGGACTTGAAAATAGTAATCTCACAATTTTTTTTTGCTTATTCTCATTAATTGTGTTTGAAATGGTAGCTTATTATGCAGAACTAAATCGGAAGTATGCAGGTAATGAAGAATTAGTCTTGAAACGCGTTTAACCATTCTTCAGTAAACACCCGATTGTGTCTATAAGTAAAAGCCAGCTCATCATCACAGCCCTTTGCGTCTATTGCAGACGATTTAAGCATTGCTGTTTAGACAACGGGCTTGGTGACTGTGGAGGCCGATGCGTGAGCGGCACGACCTCCCAAATTTTTGGCAGAGAAAGCTCATGCCACCTGAGGTTCCAGTCCCGATTTGCTTTCAGCGACACCTTCTGCTATCGAATGTATTAAACCAGGCTTGGTCGCATAGCCTTCTCCCCTCCACAACACGCTTGCGACATCCATCACGGTCTTCAGCTAAAGTTTCCCAGGCATGGTGGTTGATTTCAAATGCTGACATGCCAGCCAATTGCCAGCTATTATGGCAATAATATACTATAAAATCATGGAGAATAGAAAATAGAGAATTTGATAAATATCAAAAAGTGGCGCCATCTTACCGAGCATAGGCCAAATCTATGGCGGCATCTTTTCGAGCGATGGCGCCATACCTTTGGCCTATGCTCGGTAAGATGGCGACTTTTTGATATTTGATCAAAGTCAAATGGCGTTCAAAAAGTTACTTTGACAATACAACTAAGTAATACTTTGACAATACAACTCTATTTCAAATTCTCTTTGTTAAGAGCAACTACCGAACAACGTCATGTTCTACAAGCACGCTTAAGGCATTGGCGATATCATTATTATTTTTTTGTATACTACGTCGGTGGCAAACAAGCGTACGGCCCGCCTGATGGTAAGCAGTCTCCATAGCCTCTGTACGCCTGCATTTCCAGAGGAGTTACATGCGCGTTGCCGACCCTAACCATTCCAGATTTAGTAATAGCACAATTAGAGAATAAATTTTAACTAAAATAACCAAATACACAATCTGCTTAAAGATTTATTGAACCCCCAGCCCCACCAAACTCCACAACCAATGGATCAACATAGACAGCTAAAAGTGGTTAAATTAGACTCCGCGGGGTAGCAACATATCACTCATATCTTACGCGCTCGAAGTGGGGAGTAACTACAAAAAATATCACTCATACTTACCTTACGCGCTCGAAGTGGGGAGTAACTACAAAAGATATCACTCATACTTACCTTACGCGCTCGAAGTGGGGAGTAAATACAAAAGATATCACTCATACTTACCTTACGCGCTCGAAGTGGGGAGTAACTACAAAAGATCACTCATACTTACCTTACGCGCTCGAAGTGGGGAGTAACTACAAAAGATATCATTCATACTTACCTTACGCGCTCGAAGTGGGGAGTAACTACAAAAGATCACTCATACTTACCTTACGCGCTCGAAGTGGGGAGTAACTACAAAAGTCCCCTCTTAGGCTCTTTTATGTTATTATGTGACTAGAAAGATGCTTAGGTACGCTTAAAGATAATCGAAGTGTGTAAAAGGAAAGCCATCATGGCGTATACCGGTGTAACACGAGAAACCCGAAAGATTTTAACCACGGACTTCTGAGGACAAAAAAAGAAAAAAATATTTTACAGTACATATGGGGCTACTTTATAGCACTAGTGCGAGAAGTAGCATATTACGTTACTGTGTCGAACATTTAAAGGGCCATATGTACTGTAAAACGTTGTACGATACATGTGCGAATAGGTAATTCGCAACTCGTGTCGATTTAAAAACACTCCCTTCGGTCGTGTTTTAATTTATCGCCACTCGTTTCGAATTTCCTATTTTTCGCACTTGTATCGTAATGTACTAATATGACTTTAAGTAATGTGAAAAACAAAAAAAAAATGTTTTTTTTTTTTCAAATTGTTGAATGTATCTGTACATAAAAAGTTAATGTAATGTTAAATCTGACACTAAAAATGAATTCCTACGATTTTTTTTGTAAGCCCTGTGTTTGCAAAGGTTACTTGTCACTTTCTGACATCTATCAATAAGGATATTTAGACTACGCCCCATAATGGCATTATCGCCATCAAAAAACCCTTTTCCACTAAGTTACAATAAGATGTTTTTGTTTACTGGTATCAACTCTGAAACTAGGTAAAATCCAGAAATTTTTAATATGACATTTTAGTCCCTAAATGTGATTTAACAGTGTATGTTAAAATCATACGATTTCCTCATGTTACACCGTGTATAAAAATCAGAATACTCCTTTTCTAATTAGGATAAAGTCACTTAGGGATTTATCCCTACGAGATAAAAGCAGTAAATAACAAAATAAAGCAGTAACACAAATTGTACATTTTCAATGATACACAAACTTCCGTATCTGAGTTATCGGTACTCTGAACGCTTCGTGTTGCGAAATTATTTATTACGACCGAAAACGGAAGGTCCTAACCGACATGTAGTTAATGATGTTATAAGTCATTTATACAACACTAACAGTATAAGCCATTAGTGAAAATATCTGTGCCCATATCCGAATAAATTTAATTATGTAAGTACGGTTCTAGTCATAAATACATGTACAATTCTAATCCTTAATCCTTTGAAATAAGGTAATAAGTGTATACATATTTATGATCTTTATTAGTTGCATGCTTCATGAAACGACAATGTGGTAGCTAATAACGTAAAGTTGTTAAAGTAAATGATAAGGTTGCTAACCGGTTTCCGATTTCAAAAACCCAATATTTATTTATTTAATAATCAAAACACAACAGATTATTATGTAAAATATCCGCAATGCAGGCTTCGTCCTTCGTACCTATAGCCGCAAATGCAAATCAGCTACATGCTCCGTCCAAAACAAAAAGCAAAAAGCTTCGTCATTTTAAAATTATAATTAAAGTTGAATAAATTAATTGTCACGAATTTAATTGAAACCGTGTTGAATGACCAATGAGATATGTTGGACTAGGTACGAAAAATAATACTGATCATTCAATATAGCCAAGGTAAATCAAATATGTAAATATGCTGATAAAGGTTTATCTAATATTCTGTTTATTTTCATCAAATTCATTTTCGAAACCAAAATTTTGTTTTATACATACATAATAAGAATTCAAAATTTCTAAACCTAATTATTAAAATTCATCAATTCCTTAAATTCATTAATTCAAATTCATAAAACTCAATAAAGACGCTTGACTTCACTTTACTTAATAAAGGGTCATGTTTCTCATTACCGTGGCCTGAGACATAAACCGGAAGGTAAATACCAATTTACATTTTGAAATCAAAATGATGTCTGCATTTTATAATTTGCCCGTGGATCTTGCTCGCGCCAATTCATGTACGAACAAGCACTTACGAAACAAAACTGACATTATTATTTATATAATGATCAACACTGCCACTTATGATTATATATAATACATCTCTGAAAGCAGGGATATTTCCATCGGTGTGGAAACGAGCCAGAGTTATTCCGGTATTTAAAAGCGGCAGTCGTGAATTAGTTTCAAATTATAGGCCCGTTTCCATATTGTCTTCGATGGCCAAGGTTTTCGAAAGGCTGGTTTATGTTGCACTATTTGATCATGTCAAAAGTATGCTCTCTCCTTATCAACATGGGTTTATGCCCAAGCGATCGACTTGTACAAATCTTTTTAGCTACGTCACCAGCCTTACGGAGGCTGTCGATGGTGGTTATCAAGTAGACGCGGTTTACACTGACTTTTCGAAAGCTTTTGATAAGGTTAATCACAAAATCTTAATTCATAAGTTGCACAAGTTTGGCATTGCAGGTAGTTTACTTAGCTGGTGCCATACTTACCTTCAAGGCAGGCCTTCAACTGTGGTAATAGAAGGCACTCAGTCTGACTGTTACTTATATTGCACTCTCCGGTGTACCACAGGGGTCTAATTTGGGGCCATTATTTTTTAACATATTTATTAACGACATCACCTATGAATTTAATAATTTGACTGTATCGCTGTTTGCGGATGATTTAAAATTGGTCCGGGTAGTAAAAAATCAATCTGACGTCCATCTGTTACAAGAGGATGTGGATGTGTTGGTAAAATGGTGTAAGTCTAACAAAATGGTGCTTAACCCCACTAAATGTTACCACATAAAATTTAGTCGGAAAAGAAACCCTATACCATCAGAGTACATTATTTTTAAAGAAACTTTGCAAGAGGTCAATGAAATAAGAGATTTGGGTGTCATAATAGACAGCAGACTACGCTTTGTGCGTCACATAGATAAGACAATAAATGCTGCCTTTAAATCTCTAGGGTTTGTGTTAAGATGTGCTAGGGAGTTTAAAGAATGTTCTACAATGGTGACCCTTTTTAATTGTTTTGTGAGGAGTAAATTAGAATACTGTAGCGTTGTCTGGAATCCTACTTACAAAATACATATTGAAAGGATTGAACGATTGCAAAAAAGGTTTACTAGACATCTTGCTTATCGCTGTGGAACAGGCTGCCAAGCATATAACGCTAGACTTAAACAATTTAAACTAATTTCTCTTAGTAGTAGGCGTACTATGCTGGACCTAATGTTCTTGTACAAACTTCTAAACGACAAGATTGACTGCATGCATATGGTTAGTCAGATAGGGCTGAAAGTACCGTCTCGTTTACCACGTTATCCTTGTGCCTTACTCTATGTGCGTCGTAGTCGAACTAACCTATTGGCTCACTCCCCTTTGCCTCGCCTGGCTCGCCTATACAACAAGCATGCTAATGTCCCTTCTTTGGATGTGTTTCACGACAGTGAAGCCTCATTTAAAAACAAATTATTATCTGTTGACAACCTCAGCTAGCTCGGCTAACTTAGTTACTTTTGTGTGGAAAATTTATTGTTCGTATTAAGTAGGTGTTTTGTTAATTAATATCATATTTATATTTATATTAAGGTCTTATTCTGAATCTTAACTTAAATAATGCATGCTGTGATTGCCTTTAAGTGGGGGATCAATTATAAATGTGCTCTTTTAGTATGTAAATTATAGTATGTGAATTGTATCTTCTGTTGGTGATCCTAATAAACAAATAAATAAATAATATATTATATAAAAATGTACGTATTATTATTTAGTAAAGGATATTATAATTTCGTCGGTATGGAAGGCAGAGGTAAGGAAAACTATCTGTTATGGCAGAACTGTTGCTAATATGTCCAGCTGGCAGCGGTAAATAATAGTTCGAAATCTCTCCGGTGGCGAGATTTCGAACTATTGGCCATTTTTTCCCCATCACAAAAAGTGCACAGCGCCGCTAAAGAAGTTTTCACTTAAAATAAAAACATACACACACAAAAGCAAGTGTTTTAAACTATATATTTTTGTGCGACCGCCCTTGGAGGATTTAACAACTGGAGACGCCTTGTCTGTAATTTTCTGTACAAAACAGTGTGCTGATTTTTGCGGGGGGTGGGACATGTCAAATGTATGGCTATTTTACGTAACGTATAAATAGCCATGTCAGATAAACGTCACGCCATACAATAAGTATGACCACTGGACCAGGATTTCGACAGAAGGGTAAGTTCTTAAAAGCGACTCCGGTTCTTAAATCCTCCAAGGTTACCACACAAATTATATGGAATTATGGTGACACAAAAATCATTAGCAGATATTGTGTTCCTATTAAAATCTAATGAGCTCGTCATTCTGAGTAGAAAACATACACAGAAATGCTTCTTTACCGAATAAATCACTGTCATCAAATCAAATTGACAAATCAAATTATTTTACGAAATATTTTTTGATTTGTACTTTTTAAGTAGTCACACTCCTATATACAAATTATCAACTGAAATAGATTCATACACTAAATAAAAAGTGACTAAGTCTACCGGTGGCCGAGGCGGGAATCGAACCCGGATCTTCAGGTTACGCGGCTAACGTCCTGACCACTATAGGACTTAGTCACGTTTTCTTCAGTGTATAATATCTTTTTCAGTTTATCAAATTGATGATTTATAATATATTTTTAAATCATAATTTTCATAAGCAGCACTTTTAATCAACCCGTGTTCGAATGAATAACCAAATTACATGATTACATGCAGAACTTCCAACTCCTGCACCTGGGAATAAGATAGCACTAACAAACTTTGAACATGACTGCATGGCTTTCATAAATGGAAAATTAAATGTGGTTCGGTTCATTACAAGTTTATCTAAAAGGAACGTTGTACTTAATATAAATAAATAAATATTATAGGAGATTATTACATATTATTATTGAGTCATGGGTAATTCTATGTATTTAAGTATTTATAATTATAATATATTATATATATCGTTGTCTAGGTACCTACAACACAAGCCTTATTGAGCTTACTGTGGGACTTAGTCAATTTGTGTAATAATGTCCCTATAATATTTATTATTTATTACACAAATTGACTAATTCCCACATTAAGCTCAATAAGGCTTGTGTTGAGGGTACTTAGACAACGATATAATATATAAATATTTATAAATACATAGAAAACACCCATGACTCAGGAACAAATATCCATGCTCATCACACGAAAATATAAATTAATTAAGGAATGAGTTTCAACTTTTAAGTATCGATTTTTTTATTGATGTTTTATTGAAGAGGGTCGCTATTTTCTTTTACACTCAAGAGATTTAAATTAACTATCACTCGGTAATATGATTTAGGTACTTGTAAATATTTATACTTATAGGTAGATACAATTAAGATTTTATTCCGTACTTTTATACCTTGTATTTATGAACCTAAAAATCTTGTGTGTACAATGTAATAAATGGTAATAAATAATATCGGTTTATTTTTACCCTTCGTATGTCTCAGCACTGATCACTGCGCATGAATTAAATTCATTGTTTAATAACATAGGTTTAAATTTGTACGCACTGATCAGTGCTTATAAGGTTACGAGCCTTAAGATATACCATATAAATTGTAGGAGGTGCTACGAAATAGGTACTTGAAGACATAAGAAAACAAGAAGACTTTTGTAAACGTTGCTTAACTTCGGTGATTGGATGAGAACCTCGATATTGGAAAGAAATATTTATTTTATACTGTTTTTAGTATTTGTTCTTATAGCGGCAATAGAAATACATAATCTGTAGAAATTTCAACTGGCTAACTATCACGGTTCATGAGATACAGCCTGGTGACAGACGGACGGACGGACGGACGGACAGCAGAGTCTTAGTAATAGGGTCCCGTTTGACCGAATTATTATTATTACGAATTTAACTTACAAACAGAGACTAATAAATGTTCAAGGCGAACTACCTCTTTACATATAATCGTGTACGTTAAAATAATTAGAGTAACATTAAATAAACTATTTTGTTTCTTTTCGTAACGCATAGAAAAGTTCAATAATTAAAGACAAAAGTTATTATATTATATCAAATTATATATCAATTATATTTAAGTTATTATATCAATTTCTATCTATGAAAGCATTCAGATATTCTAACCTACTAACAATTTCACCCAAAACGCTAAAAAGATGTGTTATTTCGGCGCTAAGCCTTCAGATTTCTTGTCACGTGTATATATTTATTCCGGCTGATTTCCCCTGTCGAGAATGATCACTTCTGTTGAGATCCTACTGGGAAATTATTTATTATTAACGACGTTAACTTCCAAAGTCATCGACACAAACATCTTACTCACTAGATGGCACATAAAATATAAAGGCTAGTTGGAGCAACTACAATGAGGCTACAGATGTAGGAAATAATCCTTCCCCATATTGTTTTCACGGAAACGCACGAACGTGTCTTGCTATTTCATTCAGTTTTGATACAAGAGGTTTTTTTTTCGGCGGCAAACAAGCATACGGCCCGCCTGATGGTAAGCAGTCTCCGTAGCCTATGTACGCCTGCAACTCCAGAGGAGTTACATGCGCGTTGCCGACCCTAGCATCCCCCCTCCCCCTCGTTGAGCTCTGGCAACCTTACTCACCGGCAGGAACACAACACTATGAGTAGGGTCTAGTGTTATTTGGCTGCGGTTTTCTGTAAGGTGGAGGTACTTCCCCATGGGCTCCGCTCTAGATCTGGAATGACATCCGCTGTGCTGTGCCCTACCACACAAAGCGAGATGACATTCACAATTCCCATACCTCTCTTTTGGACGTAGTTTAAGGACGTACCCGGGTCCGGGTCCGGGTTGTTTGAAGTAACATGACAAATACGAACGATTCCGAGAAAATACGATGGGAAAGGAAGGATTATTCACTACATCTGTACCGCGTTTGAATTCGGCACAGAGACGTTAGTGTAGCGTGCGATCTCCGAAATGTCAATCTTGACTGTTTCTGGGTGGGTTACGCGCGTTTACTACAATTTTGTTATAAGTAATTATTTTGTAATATTTCGGCCTAAAGCGCTGAAGCGCTGGTGGCCTAGCGGTAAGAGCGTGCGACTTGCAATCCGGAGGTCGCGGGTTCAAACCCCGGCTCGTACCAATGAGATTTTCGGAACTTATGTACGTAAAATCATTTGATATTTACCAGTTGCTTTTCGGTGAAGGAAAACATCGTGAGGAACCCGGACTAATCCCAACAAGGCCTAGTTTACCCTCTAATATGAGTTACGGCTTAACGCAGTGGTGGGCAAACTTTCTTCATGAGGGGCCAGAAAGTTTAAGAAATTTAAGAGGAGAGCCAGAATTGGAGCAAAACTGTATTTCGATTTGCGATTATTGTGGGCCCATGCCATATACTAATTATTTCATAGGACCAGCGGCGGGCCGGATAAAAGCCTTTCGCGGGCCGGAGCTGGCCCGCGGGCCGTAGTTTGCCCGACACTCGCTTTACGAGTGTCAGTACTTTAAAAGCTGAGGAGTTGAGAAAAACAGGTGCAAAACTAAGCAAGTTGAAGGAGCAACTTTTTAAAACATTATTTTTTTTACGGTATGGCGTTATGTATTAAATATGATTTGAAATTAAAAACTTTGTCGCGCCTATAACAACAATGACTTCTACAAACTGTACCCCTAGTGTATATTTATTCGATAGCGAAACGTGACGTATGCGTTTGCATTAAGTCTCATTTTGTATGGGATTTTGAGTTTCCAAAACGTCCCGCTTGGGGCGCTGTTTCTAAATCCCATACAAAATGAGACTTAACGCAAACGCTACACGTCACGCTATCGAATAAATTTACACTAGGGGTTCTGCACTTTGGACCATACTAAGTACTCATTAGTAACACGAAGTGGGGAGCACAAAAATTGTAGCCCTCATTGATGGAATGATCAACATCAGTCATCAGAGAACGGTAGGTATGAAACTTACCGTAAAAAATAGCAAAGGTTTCAAAGGTGCCGTTCGTATTCAGACTGCACCAGCAGCTGCTTTAGTATTACGGTGCGGCATTGCTGCTGCAAATGTCAGATTTTCGGATGGTGACTTCGATTTTGATATTTGCGGCGGATATTTTTGGACCCGGGTATGTCCTTAAACTACGTCCGAAAGAGAGGTATGGGCAATGTGAATGTCATCTCGCCTTGTGTGGTAGGGCACAGCACAGCAGATGTCATTCCAGATCTAGAGCAGAGCCCAACTGGGGAAGTACCTCCACCTTACAGAAAACCGCAGCCAAATAATACTTGACCCTACTCATAGTGTTGTGTTCCTGCCGGTGAGTAAGGTTGCCAGAGCTCAACGAGGGGGGGGTGGGGTTAGGGTCGGCAACGCGCATGTAACTCCTCTGGAGTTACAGGTGTACATAGGCTACGGAGACTGCTTGGCCGTATGCTTGTTTGCCACCGACGTAGTAAAAAAAAAAAAGTACCTTTAGCGAACGTTTTATCGGTGACAGTTTGATGCAACCGAACCTTGGACAACATAATCCTCCCTATGTACCATATATTGACGCTTAAATAAGATTGTAAAAAATACGCGACTGCTTTTGTTTGTGTTCGTTGTCTACAACCGAAATGGGATTAGTTGTCAGCTTGGCAACCCCAGGCTCCAATGAGCCATGGCAAGAATGCCGGGACAACGCGAAGAAGATGTACCATAATGCAGTGAAGTACACATGTAAATTAAAAATACATATCAACAAAATCTAATAATCAACTGTTGAATGTAAAAGCAATTAACGGAGTGCCGTTTGCGGATAAGTATTTTTGTTAATTTATCAAAGAATATTGAGCTGTTGTAATACAACAGATAAAGTGTGTAACAAATATGTGGGGTGACTGTGAATATTAAAGTTCCACTCAGGTGGTGACTGCGCCTTGTGGTTTTAGTGTGCGGCATTGACGCTGACGGTGTAACAAGCATACGTCCGCCTAATAGTAAGCAGTCCTCGTAGCCTATGTACGTCTGTAATTCCAAAGGATTTACATACGAATTGCCCACCATAAAACTCCGCATCCTCGTTTGAACTCTGGCAACCTTACCGACAGGAACACAACACTACTCAAATTTTACTTAGGACGATCTTATTACCAACTTTACTCGCGTCACTCGCGAGCAATAAAACAGAATCACTTCACATGTTTGGCTTCTCTCAATAACTTTTCCAATTTATATGAAATCCTGAAATGAAATTTAATAATATAGCTTATTAAATAACCTCAAACTTGTATTTGTTTCAGGTTTGACCACAGTTTTCTAACAAACGAAATTATGGTATATTTTGATTGGTGTTCAGCTTTAAATTTTTTCAAGATAGCGTACAAATTAGAAAACTTTCTGAGCGGAGAAGTCAAACGTGTAAAGTGATTCTGTTTCCTTGCTGGCGTGTTTATAATGCGCAGTCTACGCGAAGTAGTCTATGTTCATCGATTGATCGTTAGGGTGAGGGAAAATGGATTTAGCTTTGTTGAAGGTTTATAAAATGCTGGAAGTTTCAGCCTTTGTCCAACAGTCATCGGCTCATATTATAAGATTTTGGTATTCATACGTTGGTATTTGACGACCAGTTTGGCCTAGTGGGTAGTGACCCTGCCTACGAATCTGATGGTCCCGGGTTCAAATCCTGGTAAGGGCATTTATTCGTGTGATGAGCATGGATATTTGTTCCTGAGTCATGGGTGTTTTCTATGTATTTAAGTATTTATAAATATTTATATATTATATATATCGTTGTCTAAGTACCCTCAACACAAGCCTTATTGAGCTTACTGTGGGACTTAGTCAATTTGTGTAATAATGTACTATTATATTTATATTTATTTATTTATTTATTTATTTATACGTTTTTCTCAAAACTCGATAACAGACTTAACTTGCATTGAATAGCGTTTGATTTATGGAAGGTAAAGGTAAGTAATGCAATCTCCATAGGCAGAACTGATGCAAAAGTGTCCAGCTGTCAGCTATAAATAATAGTTCCAAATCTCTCCAGAGTAGCGCTAGAGTAGCTAAGAACCTATTATTGACGGAGTGAAGTGCGCTGTCTATGATTTGATTATTTTTTTTCAAGTATTCTAAGTATTGTAGCACCACCTATTTAAGGTTTTTAGGTGACACTTTTTGGTATATGGACCTGCTACTCTAACTAATTTACTCGACTAAATTTTTGGTGTTCAGACACGATTAGTAATAAAATCTTCGTGAGTAAACTAACGTATTTGGAACCAGCCTTTCATAATTTAAAACATTGACGACCGGTCTGGCGTAGTGACCCTGCCTACGATGCCGATGGTCCCGGGTTCAAATCCTGGTAAGGGCATTTATTCGTATGATGAGCATGGATATTTGTTCCTGAGTCATGGGTGTTTTCTATGTATTTAAGTATT
Organism: Cydia pomonella; assembly: GCF_033807575.1. Lineage (NCBI taxonomy): Eukaryota > Metazoa > Arthropoda > Insecta > Lepidoptera > Tortricidae > Cydia > Cydia pomonella. The sequence goes on along the minus strand of NC_084719.1, from coordinate 535,708 downwards.
TATAAATATTTATATATTATATATATCGTTGTCTAAGTACCCTCAACACAAGCCTTATTGAGCTTACTGTGGGACTTAGTCAATTTGTGTAATAATGTACTATTATATTTATATTTATTTATTTATTTATTTATTTATATACGTTTTTCTCAAAACTCGATAACAGACTTAACTTGCATTGAATAGCGTTTGATTTATGGAAGGTAAAGGTAAGTAATGCAATCTCCATAGGCAGAACTGATGCAAAAAGTGTCCAGCTGTCAGCTATAAATAATAGTTCCAAATCTCTCCAGAGTAGCGCTAGAGTAGCTAAGAACCTATTATTGACGGAGTGAAGTGCGCTGTCTATGATTTGATTATTTTTTTTCAAGTATTCTAAGTATTGTAGCACCACCTATTTAAGGTTTTTAGGTGACACTTTTTGGTATATGGTGATTACATTCCTGACCTCCACCTTCCATAGTTTTTATTACTATATGATAAGTTTAGGTGCAAAGAATTCAGCCAGCAGAGATTGTGAATAATCGTAACGCTTATTTAAATACATCATTATACGTTGCCAAAAAATATGAATAGCAATCTTGAGGCCTTTCTCTAGTACATCATACAATTTATTGACAATAACAATATACATAATGGATATATACAGATGATTACTATAACTAGCTTATATCTAAAATAGGCCCTTGAGGCATTGTACCAAGGATGCTGGTGGCATTTCCTCGTTGTATCGCAATACTGATACGTTGTGCGAGGAAGCCGCCAGCTCTTCGGTCACCAGTTACGTCAACCAGACGTTTCGCGATTTCTCCAAAAAACTTGTGCGCGCTGGGACCCCATGGACCTAGAGTTTCAACGCCAAAAGGTACAAAATGGTAACATAATGGTAACATACGCACATTCAAAAAGTGTAACAATTTTTGCATAAAAGCCATTATCATGAAAATTTCTTCTAAAAATGTTATTTTTGATCGAACTCATCGATCACTTTTTTTTTTGTTAAAAGAACACTTCAATAACAATGACCAATGAATGAACGAATGAATGTTGATTTATTGTGACTATGTGAATTATGTGAGGTATGCATTAAAGAATATTGTATTGTAATGACCGCCATCGCACGCACGGCCGTGTCTCTTACGCAGCGGCTTACGTGAGCGAATAACTCACGAACGCGAAGCGGCGCGGCGCGGGTGAATTCAATCCTTTGATACCTATGGAAGTGTCCTACGTGGGCGATCTCGTTGTAAACGCTGATTATTCGCTCACTCGCGCAATTCGCGAGTTATTCGCTCACGTAAGCCGCTGAGGTAGTGCTCAGCGAATGCGTTTGAAGAAGGACCTGGACTCACTGCACCTTACCAATGAAGAATAAAGGATAACGTCAAGTGTATGAATTTACGTAATTATGTATATTTATTAGCATTGGGGAAAGCGGGGCTAGAAGTTTCCGATTTTCAAATAGCATCCAGTTTTGAATGCCTCGTACATCTTCTGGCAACGGTTCTTGTCACAGCTATCATAGATTTTTACTCCTTTTTGGACTTATTAAATTTTCCTGACTGTCAAAAATTATTTTGTAGATGTTCCTGTTAAAAGAGTTCGTTTTATTTCATTTCCCTAAAGGCTAGGTCGACCCCTCTTATGGGACGCCACGTGCGTGGATACCCTCGCACCGTCCCATCTTCCAGGGACCTCTGCTGAGGCTGGCGCTGCTGCCAATGCGGCCGAGTTTTCAAACGGCGCAAATATGCAGCCATTGACACCGGCTGTATGTTTGAGCCGTTTGGAGTGGAGACGCTTGGGCCGTGGGATCAAGGCGCGCACAGCATTTATAAAGAGTTGGCCAAGCGCCTAATATACGCAACGGGTGACCGGAAGGCTGGAGCATATCTCGCTCAACGCATTGGCATTGCCGTTCAGCGCGGCAACGCCGCCAGCCTTCTGGGCACCCTACCGAACGGCACAGACCCTGAGGCCAATTTTCTATTTGTAGGCTATATTTTTTAGGTAGTTTTAGTTTAATTACTTAGTTTAGTTCTTAGTTTAATTTATTTTAACCTGTTTTCCTGCTATTCAATGAATAAACTTGGAATATGTGACGAATTTTCCTAATATATTCTTATAAAGTGCTTGAAATTGTTGTTATTGTCTTTTAACTTTGGTTTATTTCGAGAAATGATTTAAATCCAATAGGTCCTAATTTTTTGCATAGAATTACTTTAATCATATCAGCATCAGTATAGGTATGGGACTTCGGAATTTCACTGTTCTTATTTTTATTTTTTATTATTCATTTGACCTGCTGTAACATATGTGCGACCGGTCTGGCCTACCCTGCCTATGAAGCCGATGGTCCTGGCTTCGAATCCCGGTAAGGGCATTTATTTGTTTGATCAACACAGATATTTTTCTTGAGTCATGGATGTTTTCTATGTATTTAAGTATTTGTATATTACATATATCGTTGTCTGAAGTCCCACAACACAAGCCTTCTTGGCTTAGCGTGGGACTTAGGTCATTTATGTAAGAACGTCCCTATAATATTGATTTATTATATATTATTATTTATGTAGGCACTGAATCTAAGTAAGTAAATTTTTGTATCGGTACCATTCGTTTTAGTATAGAAGCAGGCTCTGTTTATACAAGTAGATAGCACAGTTATTCGGATCGGTGACGCATAAGGTCGCGAGATTTCTATGGTAAGTCAAGATGGCTGCTGTTCATGGTTCGGAATGTATTCGCATAGAAATGTATTAATTTGCAGATTATCACAAGTTTCTTTTTGTTTTCTGTATCAGACTCTCCTCGCTTATTAGCATTCGGCTTCAGAGTAGCTTTTTAATAAATGTGACCTATTTTAGTTTATTTATTGGTATAAATGGCAAGTGATTTGCAGATAATTTTTTTAAAAATCGATTAAGTATTTCACAAGACTGTCAAATTTTGTCTTTTTCTAACAATCAGAAATGTCAGAATGATGAATAGGGACAACGAATATCAACGGTTTTTGTAGCTTTGACACATGGTTATGAATAACGCCAGCACTGTCTAAAATTGTACAAAGTTTTCATCGCAACTTTTATATTTTATAACCCTTCAAAAATTATACTCTTCACAAATATTAAGTACTTACTAGATTAAAAAAAAAACACGTAGATACTTATGTATTTCATGAAGCAACTATTTTTTGTCTATAAACGAAAAACATTTTGTGGGACTATTTTCAAATTTAACACAACTGCCCTCATTGTGTCACTCCTTCCAAATATTTATGGTTTTGTAGTCCATTATGCTACCCATATTAAAACGCTTTCACTTAACCATTCATTAGAGAATGCCTACCCATCTCATTCCTAACCTTTTACTAAAACCATTGTAATCCATATCATTTCAGTTTCATGAACTATTAACAATAAACAGTTTCCTCATATTCAACAAAAGGATCCACATTAAATTTGACGTCGTAAATATTGCTCCAATACGTGAATCTTAGTCCTTGAAGTTAAGGTTTGATTTCGTATAAACATGTTTGGTACAAGAACTGTGCCAAGTGGAACATCTAAGGAGTCTCTGAGCCAGAAAATTGAAACTGAAGATATTGGAACAATTCATGCTAAAAGTGCTTTCGTTAGAGGTGTCATGGAAACACGACAAACGCCGTGTTGTGGTGTAGGTTATTAAGTAATTCTATTTATATTTATATACGTATATGTGTGTGTAAGGTATAGTCTATACTTAAATATTAAGGATAATATTTCGACGACCGTTCTGGCCTAGTGGGTAGTGATCCTGCCTGTGAAGCCGATGGTCTCGGGTACAAATCTTGGTAAGAGCATTAAAAATTTATTCGTGTGATGAGCACGGGAGTTTACTGTGGGACTTTAGTCAATTTGTGTAATAATTTCCTTTAATATTATTTATTTTTTCACATTCCCATGTGATAGTCGGCTGGCGACTGCAGCAACAGAACCGTTGCAAAGAATCCAAAGTTTCTACTATATCATTGATAATAAACACGCTGTAATTAAGGAAACGTTCGGATTCAAACTACACCAATATTACTGCTACAGTTAAGCGGCGCGACATTACTGCTGACTGCATTACTGCCGCAAATGCCACGTGTCATGTTGCAGCCCGGATTTATGGCAATAATGCGGTCGTAGCAATGTCGCGCCGCATTCATCATCATAATTTGTCCTAGCCGATTTCGTTCACGGCGACTGTTTAACACTTGTTTGTACGTTTGTGAGCTCTCAGGTGGCTGACATAACCGATTTTAGCAGTAAATGTACGGCCATATTCACTGCATTCATGTAGCAGTAACATTGCTGTATTTTGAATCCGGGCGGTACCTACACCGATACTGCTGACTACATTGCCACATCGTTGTTGTTGTTTTTATTATATTGTTTGACATTTAGAATTTATTCTAGAAACAATCTAGACTAGTATTTTTTATACATTTTTTTTTGTATGGTTATATTTTGTGAAATTTTTAGTATTAAATTTAAAGGGTCGGCAACGCGCATGTAACAACTCTGGAGTTGCAGGCGTCCATAGGCTGCGGTAACTGCTTACCATCAGGCGGACCGTATGCTTGTTTGCCACCGTCATGGTATAAAAAAAAAATTGATCTATGAATTATATTCATTAGTATTATATATGGAGTAATATTTACAACATCAATAAATTGCTCTGATAATTAGCTTAAGATAATTATATGTAATACTGTCTTACTATTCATAAGTGCTTGTTGCTAGGCCTACATGAATAAAGTATATTTGAATTGAATTGGGAATATCAAAATAATAATTTTAAGACATACCAAATTTGACGTTTTATCCAGGTTTAGTTTTTAATAGTATGTTTTATTGAATCTCTTATTTTAGAATCTTCAACTATTCGCGTAACTTACGTTGCCCATTAGTTATTGAAACAAGGCACTCACTGTCATCAATGAAGCGTAGTGAAGCAAGAAATTCAATAGGTACAATTTATCAAATGAGAAGAAATCATCCCAATTGTCTAGGGCTTGTAGATAATCCAAGACAATTCGTAGAAGACAAGCATTATTGTTTGAGACATTTCACAAACAGTGGCATGTTTGAAAAGTTCAAAGGCTGGCTTTAAGAAAATATTGTATCAACTTTAAAAGTTTTCTCAGAAACATTAAAATGGACAAAGATATTCCACAGGAGAATTGCAAGTATTTTGAAAAAGACTATGGCAGTTTCATTGGATGTCAAGTAAATTACTCTGGAAAAAATGCTACTGCTGGTTTGAAGTGGTTTAGGAGGACGCTCTTACTTGTCAGAGGTGCGTTAGACGTTTTTGGTAACCACGCGATATAGAGACGAACTATCGTCTCAACCAATGTATTCGGGACTGTGGCTTTTGGATGTTAAAAGACCAGATGGTCTTACTTTGGTTCCTTGGCAGAAGGGTCGCGTCAGTGCCTCTTATGGGACGCAACATGCAATGTGTATTAGCATCTTTGCCCCGTCCCATCTGAGTAGCACCATCAGTGCTGCTGCTGCAGATTATGCGGCTAAACGCATACGAAGTGCTCTGCCTTGGAACCAACGTACGATTTCATACCAGTTGCGGTGGAGACTGCAGGATCTTGGGGTGCGGAGGCTAAAAATTTATGTCGGCGACTTATTAGAGACAGGGGTTCCGTTGCTCCTTATCATACCTGATCCAACAACAGATCTCCTTGAAAATTCAACGGGGAGACGCTGTCAGTGTCCTGGGGGTGTTTGGGCCAGCTAGGGTCCAGGATGGCACTTTACCCTAGTTTATCTTATTGGTTAAAATTGAAAAAGCCCGTTACGAAGGACATTATCTGTTAGTAGCTGACCCTGTTGCCTGACACGGTTGCCACTCAATAACCTTTCTCACCTTCACCGGTGATTTCTAATCTAAAGTGGTCGCGTTTTAGGAGGTCACGTTTGATCTGCGTTTGTACATAATTCAGAATCACCCGTGACTTCAGTTCTCCTTACTATACGATACAAAATCCTGCAAATATAAGTTCATTACTTTTCTCTTATACAATAGTTCTTGTAGTAACGACGATTCGTTACTACAAGAACTACCAACCCACCGATGTCAACCCACATATTTTGACTAACGTGAAGGTTTGTGAGCTTGGCTCTACATGGGATCTGATAACTTTTTAACAGAACGAACCTTATGGTTTCGTCATGGCAACATTTTACGTCATGGCAACTTCTGTCTATACAGTGAACGTCCCTATACATAACGTTGTTAACATATTATTGCATGTGCCTATGTTAAATAGTGCGTGTTATTTAACTTAATGTTAAATATTAAAATGTTGCTATATGTGAGATCCTATAATTGGCTCTGTGTCACTATTTATGTTGTTATTAGCATAGCTTTTTGTAAGTTGCTTATGACAATCTTCCATTCCCTAATTTAAAGGGTGGGGGTTGATTTACTAAAAATCCTGAAACACGTATTTTATTATCAAGGAGTCCATATTATCAATTTACAGACCTCTAGCATCAAAATTTGCGGAAACCTCATACAAATTTTCATCCCCTAGTTTAAGGGGTTGGGGGTAAAAGTTCCAGGTTTTAGATTATTTTTGTTGATTGTGTACTAATACTATTTTATATACCAAATTTCTAAGACTTCAGGAACTACCCTAAGAGTTTTGATGATCATCAGTGAATGAGTGAGTGAGTTAGTAACGAGATCGGGTTTTTTAAATATATCAATAAAATCTTAAGTATAAAGGCTATGCAATTGAAACTTTTTATGTTTAATAGGTCCACTATTGACATCATATCCCGAGAATTTTGTTTATCTGGCATAATCCAAACCCAAGCTATGAGGGTTTAAGTAAAGCGCGCAAGCGCTTCGAGTAAAGGTAGGTAGGGCCTAATGCTTCGCTTGGCTCGTCTTGGATATAGAAGTCGTATAAATTACAGTTAAGAGCATGATCTCATATCGCATATTATGATATATGATCTCGAGATTCGATTTCCGACTCAACGATGTATGTATCTCGTTGTAAAGCTTGAAATGCTTTTAGATCTGGAGGCTTTCATATCTTGAGTGTTCTTAGTCGATATTATATTACGTGTTTCAAGAAGTTCGTACAAAAGCAATATAGTCAGTGCTTAAGGAAATTTTGATACAGGGAGACCCGTTCATATATTGTACAGTGTGGCGGTTGTATAAAAAAAAATCTTGAATATAATTCCAGAATATAGGAATTCATTTCAATAGTTAAAAGTATATCTTATAAGGACTATATACCCATACTCTTTAAGAGGCGAAAATGTCTCCAACGTAGAACACCCTTATAATGTAAGGTAAAAGATTCTTTGGGCTAAGTAAATTATTCATTATCAATTCAAACTTGACTAACAGTAGGTACATACCTAGTCTCAGAATAAAACTATTACCTTAATAAATAAATAAATAAATAAATAAATAAAAATAAAAAGCATTTATTTCGGACAATATCCATAGGTAATACAACAAATAATCAAAATATTTACATATAAATTACAAAAAATAAAATAAAAATATGAATTAAATTAAATTAAAAATACGGATAAATTAAATTAACATTATTCATTATATTAAATCAAAATTATCAATTAAATTACATTAAAATTATCAAATAAATTAAATTAAAATTATCAATCAAAAATTAAAATATTAATAACCATACCATACCAACCATACAATACGGAACATACCATACCAACCAAAGAAACACCGGGGCAAGAGGACACTTGTAGGGAATCCCCATACTGTTTTTTTTGCTTCTAGCAAAATAAACTGTTTCTCTTACGCCTTGTGGTAAAATAAGGAATGACATTGTAACTTTATATATAAATATTTTGAATCGAATTGAATTGAATGACCTTGTTTTAATTAATACGATTAACGTTATCGTATCCGCATTCTATAAAAGGCTATATGAAATAGTTCAAAGGCCCTGAATAATTATATTGTTAAGAGATAGGAAACAATCCCAGAAGTGTCATAAAGTCCGCTTTCAGTCACAAATGTCGAGGTTGCCAAGGTTCCGAAGTCAGAAATATCATATGTTCCTTGGAGGAGAAGGTCCGTTACTAGCTGAAAGTATTCCAGCTGCGATCGCGGCATTACGTGCACTTCTGCTCGTTTGTGGGGCGCGTCCCGCGGCCGCTGCTGGAAACCTTAAACTAAGTCCAAAGGAGAGGTATGGGCATTGTGAATGTCATCTCGTTTTGTGTGGTAGGACACAGCACAGCGGATGCCATTCCAGATCTAGAGCAGAGCCCAACTGGGGAAGTACCTCCACCTTACAGAAAACCGCAGTCAAATAACACTAGTGTTATGTTCCTGCCGGTCAGTAAGGTTGCCAGAGAGCTCAACGAGGGTGCGGAGTGTTAAGGTCGGCAACAAGCATGTTACACCTAAGGAGTTGCAGGCATTCATAGACTACGGAGACTGCTTACCACCAGGCAGGCAGTAAGCTTATTTGCCACTGACGTAGTATAAAAAAAAATAAAGCGACTTTTTGGTTTCTACAGAGCAATTAGTTTCTCCTGAAGTTAAGGGCCATTGCGCCCAATTTTGTGATTGCCTTTATCCATTTAAGGCACGTTTCCTTATTTTACGTGTGATATAATCAAAGCGAGCTGACGTTAGCGGACAGATTGTACCTAAACCGACAGCATTGCGAAAATTTTGGTCCAAGAAAGCATACATTTCTGGCCAAAAGTAATAAAATGACTGCAACAAACCAACATATTTAAGGGTATTTTTAGGGTTCCGTCCCCAAAGAGTAAGAACTGTACGCTATTACTAAGACTCCACTATCCGTCTGTCTGTCATCAGGCTGTATCTCATGCACCGTAATACCTAGACGGTTAAAATTTTCACAGATGATGTATTTCTAACATCAAATACTAAAAACAACCCAAACAACCCAAAGGTTGTCTGGAAGAAATCGTTTCTTAGCGATAAGACCGCCTGTTGTTACCTAACTTTTACGTGTTTTTTTCATTTCCTGTCTATTTTTAACTGTATGGTGCACAAAAAAGAATATTTACTTACATACAATAAAATAAACATTTAAGTGGGGCTCCAATAAAACAAACGTGATTTTTTTGCCGTTTGCTTTCGTTTGCTAATCCGATTCACACTTGGTCGGTTTTTTAAATAATTATAAAAATACAATAAGTTTTTGATATCTTAAAATTCACCCCCAGCGACCCGCTAGGCTGGTTCTCTATTCGTAGTTAGTTTTCACTACATACGGTTATACCCATGTTAATGGCTACAAACGCTTGTAGCGAGTAGTTCACGCTGGCACTGAATGTAAAGGTACAGTAGGTCTAGAAAACGGGGTTTTTAAAAAGTCGTAGCGTTATTTTGCATAACAATACAGCTGCCGTAACTTAATAATAAATATATCTATTCGAATCCTTATTCGATTGGATTGCTGTACCCGAAGGGCCAGGCCACACTGGTGGGTTGCGTTGCGCGACGAAAACACGTGACGCGACGAAAACACGCGACGCGACGAAAACACGCGACGCGACGAAAACACGCGACGCGACGTAAACACGCGACGCAACGCAACGCATCAGTGTGGCCACGCACTAACAGGGTATTATGTACTGACTGTAGTTTATGTAACATCTATATGCAATGCCTATGAACATAATTGTAAGAAATAAATTAAATTGAATCCCGAGTTTTTGACTTTCACTCGATATAAAAAATTAGGTCACGAACATAGGTCTAAAATGTAAAATTGTAACAAATTATGCACAAAAGCTAAAAATATGAAATTAACTTTTAATAATTGGCAATATCATAATTATTGAGGGAACGTATAGATTACTTCTTTTTACAAGCTTTTGTTTAGTTTCAGCTGTCCCGTTGTCTGTCTGTCGCTCTGTAATCAAATCTTGCAAGTTGAATTTGATCCACTTCCGGGTTTCCGATTGAGCTGAAATATTGCATGCATGCATAAATCGGATGACAATGCTATGTTATTATAAGATAGAGCTGATCTGATGATGGAGACAGGAGGTAGCCATAGGAACTCTGTGATAAATAAATTTAGGGCGGGCGGCGGGTCGCAGCAGTCTTCTGCGACTTGTCGCGCGCGTTCGAGATGATAGACTACTCCCTCCTCCTTAAGAAACTATTTCTGTATGGCTTTGATGGTAGCTTCCATGACACAATCGCTTTCTTTTAAAAGACCGTAAACAAAGTACTTACGTCCAGAATGTAAGGTCTCTACTGGAACCAGTAGGCAGCTGTGCGGTACTCCAGGGCTCAAGCATGGGAAACAACCTATTTCTCATGCTAATCTACGATATTACATCCGCGTCGTATGAGCCCGAATATGTTATTTATGCCGACGATACATGCATTATAGTACACGCTGAAAACATTGATGATCTAGTATCAAAACTGAGTCAAACCATGATAGAGATAGATAAGTGGTTCACCGCTAACGGAATGCTCCTCAACTTAGACAAAACAAACATTGTGCACTTTAGGTTACGGTGCACTGACATATCGCAGCTTAATATTAAAATAAATAATATTGAAGTCCCACAAGTAAACCAAACTAAATATCTTGGATACTTAATCGACTCTGGACTTACGTGGTCCCCTCACATTGATCAGTTATGCAATTCGCTTTCGTCAGCGTGTTTTGCTTTGTCCAGGCTCGCGCCCACCCTATCGGTAGATAACCTAAGAAAGGCCTATTTTGGATATTTCCACTCGATTTTAATCCGAGGTGTCGACCTTTGGGGCTTGGCTTCGAGTCGGAACAAGGTATTCAAAATACAAAAGCGGGCGCTGCGGATAATATCTAGGAAACTTTACGACCACCCAGCTAAAGAACTATTTGTACGCAATAAAGTGTTAACGCTACCTTCTGTCTACATATTGGCAGCGTGCCAGTATGTCAGGTCTAACCTCGCTAGGTATAAAACCAATTCTAGCCGTGGTGATAACAACCGCAGACAGCCAATGTTGGTTGCCCCCGTAAAGCGTCTTGCTAAGCTCAGGAATTCACTCAGTGTCATTGGGGCCAAGATCTACAACTTGGTTCCACCTGCCATAAAGTCAGCGGAAAGTGATTCTGTGTTTACCAAGAAACTTAAAGCGCTGCTGATCGCACAGGCATGCTACAGAGTGGACGAGTTTCTTCGTGGAGTTCATAACTAACGCGTAAAAATAGTGTCATTTTAATGCTTGATTAATTATACATATAAGATTTAGTTGTAAATGTTATAATTTGTAAATATTATTAGTTATTTAATCTTATTATGTAAATATTTAATGTAATCCTGACTTGTAAAACAACGATTTTACCAATAAATAAATCAATCAATCAATCAATCAAATAAAACAAGGCAACCTACTTGTGTTTGGGGTTTTTAGAACTCTCGATGAGAATAAGTTGACTGTGGAAAAGTATAGTCAGCGATAAAAGCTTGTACCAAAAATGTTTTTTTTTTGCCATAAACATATTTTATTTAAACCTACAAAAATTAAAATAAAATATGATATCCGCGCTAACGCTTACGCTCAGTGAGAGAGAGAGAAAGAGAAGTACACGAACTTACTGGGCCTTAAACAAAATGTATATACTTATTGTACCTAGAGATACGTTAGATAGATAATATTCGAATATTATATGAAAATAAATGACTGTAATTGTAAGCATTATACTCGTTAGTTCGGATTAAAACTAATTATCATCTGATATTTCAACTACACCACCGTCGCCTTAAATTTAATCAGATATTTTCCGAGAAACAAATTAATGTACAAACAGCATTTGACCTATTGAAAAAAAAAAGTGTGAATTGTACGTTTTACGACACAAAAATCATAGTGTATATGGGACCTGTACTGGTGTATATACCTATGTTGGACAAATAAATGTTTTTGACTTTTGACTTTTTGAACAATTTTTTTATTAAACATATTTTTATACACACAATTTACCGAGAGAAATTTACATTAATAATCAATTAATGAAAAAAAAGATTACAATAAGTGTAATAATCAAAACTAAGTCAAACGAAGGTACATAGTTATGGTTAAATACTTTAAATTGTGTATACATATTTTTCGTTTGTATACAAGTCGTCCCCTTTTCTCTTAAATATACCTAGAAGCTTCTGAGTATCTTTCTAGGATAGACGAAAGTTTAGGGAATATCTCGGTATTTAAGGGCATCAGCACCAATCGAACGATAATCGATCGATGGCATCGACCGATTATCAATCTATTGGTTTAGTAAAACCCTTAAAGGTAACTTACTATTGTGTGAAATAAAGAGTATTCTATAAATTTTTAAAATAGGAACCTTTAAACTCACGTCGTTTTTTTGAATTTTTCGAGGTTATTAAAATACCAGCCTCAAACATTCACATGTTATATTTTACACATAATAAAACTCGAAATAACTCAACAAACATCACAATGCTCACTTAATTAAATTGAGTGCATTTACAAATATTTCAATTTGATCAAACAAAGGCATTCATAATATTTGGTTATTCTAAATTTGAAATTGAAATTAATTTCGTGAAATCATGGAGCAATTTTTATTGCATTTGATATTACAATAATGTTATATGCAGTTTGTGAAGTCAAGTAAATTAATTTCTATCAAGCGGACGATGCAGTCAAGCTTAGAATAAATTTAAAAGAGGAAAAATTACTGTCCTGGGTGTGATTTGAGCTCACGGCGACTGGATTGCTAGCCCAGTGCTCTTTATCTGAGCTACTAAGGCCTCATCCATAGACAGTGAATCTTTCCACCACATGGGCCCATAGGGAGGCACTCTAGTAACATCTACCATAAGGCCCGTTCACAAGGGCTAACAGCCGACTCTAAGGGAGTCGCGATGCGACGGAGATGGATTCAAAAAGGTGGAGAAGAGAAAGACACCAGCTCGTCAGAATCAGTGCGGTACCGCACCGACCGGATGCAACCATTTCCTGCCTCCTGCAACACTGTCGACGCTGAATGTGTCCCGTTTACGCTACCTTACGAAAGTCGAGGACGTCGTAAAGTAGGTACGAGTCAAGTTCGGATTCGCCCTGAGGGTCGCGAAGTTGGAATCTCGACACAATGCGAATTTCAATTCTTTTGTCGTGAGCGTTCAGACCAGTTATCGGAACTATGGGAGTAAAACTTTAACAAAACTTGTTAAGCGGACATAAAATAGTGCATACAGCCCTAAAAATATTCATGTCCATAGGGATAGGAATAGTATAGTACTTACAGCCATAAAAATATTTACATTCATAGATATTCGAATATTTTTAAGGCTATAAGCACTCATTTTACGTCCGCTTGATAAGTTTTGTTAAAGTTTTACTCCCATAGTTCCGATCACTGGTTCCGACTGAACGTCTAGCGACCTTCACAAAGGAGGAATTTTGGCCCAAGGGTGTCAAGTTTCGGCGGTTCCGCGGCCGGCTCCCTGACACAACGGGATTGCGAAATGCATCGCAGCCATTGTGTGTGTTTTAGTTTTTAAGATAATTATATTTTATAAATATGTATGCTAGTTTTAAGGTATTTATGTATGGGCTCATAGCATAATTGCCTGAAAATAAAGATTTTTCATTTCATTTAATAAGAGTGTTATACTTCTCAGTTTAAGTCTCATCCAGGACAGTAATTCCACTTTCAAATTTGTGTAGTCAAGTGTTCACAGATCATTGTCTCCTTGAAGGCAGTAAATATCCCGCCCATACATATAATCAGTGCTCACATTGCCATGCTGTCTCGTGGGACGCTCACATAAATTCGTAAAGTCACGGACACACTTAACCCAATTGTTCAATATATTTTCATTATGCTCACATGTTGAGGAGGAATAAGTGACGTTAGTCACATTTATGTTGTGATTAGAACATTAAATCTGCCACTTATTTAGTTTAATAATGCAATTATAACTTAATATTAATAATGTTGATTTAATTTATCTAATGTTATTTCAATAATAGACGAGTAATTTGTAATGATATTATTAATAAGTGTCAGTGTCAGCGTTTTTGGTATTAAATACGAGGGTAGGTAATGCGCTTTTGACTGCAGACGGATCGTATGTATGCTTCTTTACCACCAGCATTCGTCTTGAAGGTAGCGAAGTTTTAATCTCGACACAATGTGAATTTTAATTCTATTTTAGGGAACGTTGCGACTGAACATCTAGCGACCTTCACCAAGTAGGAGTTTTGACCGAAGATCGACTGGCTTACTGACTGGGTTGCGAAATGTATTGCAGGCATGATTTTGTGTTTTTTTAGCCGAAAGACATATTTTGTTATAATATTTATATATGCTAAATTTATTTTTCTCTATGGGCCGATAGTTTCTAGAAAATAAAGATTGTTCATTTCATTTTATTAAGAAATAGTTGGCACGAGATTCAGACACACAGTAGCAGCAAATATCCTCGCGAGCATTCCCGTGTCGATGAGTTTCGGTACCACTAATCACGTTACTAGTTCTTAAGTTGGATGTTTGAGTTCCGAGTTCTAACTTCCGTCGCGGTCCCCAGACATAAGTGACACAACACTGGATTACATCGAGACATCTTTCCCAGTTTTGTCTTCTTGCTTTAGTTTGGAAGCGTTGCTGCAAACAGAGGTTTATGTTGGCTTAGGAACAAAAATTACACAGCTTTAAATGGCGTAACAAAGACTGGAAAAGAATTTTTGAGAACTATCGGCGCATTAAAGACAAAGATTATGTGTATCGCGTTACATTTAAACCATTTTAATTTGATGTCAACAGTAATTAATTAATTGTTAATATTTATATAGCGCATAGTTATGATACGACCACACATAGTATAGGCCCTAATGAATAATCTTTTATAAGTTTTATTAAATTTGTACAAACTCTGTTTTCACGCGATGTATCATCACTTTGAGTTTATTAAAAACGTTGCTCTTACTGACGCGTCGTCACATCTTTACTATTGTTACAAATTTAATGATGATGTACGTAATATATTTAATAGTATTTTATACAATCGAGTCGAGTACTGTGTAAGTAAGGTACGGGATTTAAAAGCTTGATTATATCACTAATGTATACAATATTTTTTCTACGAGTCATCTAAAATAATACTTTTATTACTATAAAACCTAAATTATTATAGAGAATTGGTTTCTCAGTAGACAAAAATGTAGTACAAAAGACTTAAACGCGCGAAGACCCCCGCTCGCCCGTGCCCCGTTTAGTCTTTTCCGTGGGAGCGCGGCGGCACGTCTTTTTCTTCTTGGTCCTCGCCTTATCCCGTTACGCGAGGTCGGCTTTCTTGATTTTGAGGCGCCATCTATTCCGCTGTTTTGCATCGTCAACAGACATGCCACATTCTTTCATGTCCTTCTGGACGTTCGTCATCCACGTGGTCTGTGGCCTGCCCTTCCCTCTCTTTTGTGTAGTCATGGAAAGGCACTTTTTAACAATATGGTCGTCGTGTCTACGCTGCACATGCCCAAACCATCTCAGTCTAGTCTCAGTTATTTTCTCTGTAATAGGTGCAACTTTGAAACTCCCCCTGCTCATTGCGCACTTTATCCTTAAGTGTAACTCCACCCGCCCAGCGCTGCATACGCATCTCCGTGGTATGAAGTTTTTGTTCTTCTTTTTTCTTCATAGCCCAGGTTTCACTACCGTAGAGTAGAATTGGTCTTACAGCGGTTGGTCTTTTTTTTATAGTTGACCACAGCGTATCGAAATGAATCTTATAGTTGAGTTGTTGCACATACATAAAAAGAACACAATTATAGTTTGGTACACGATATCGTTATTCAACCATTTCAGTCGACAGTCGGCGGTGGTGGCCGAGTGGATATGACGTCCGATTTTCAATCCGGAGGTCGTGGGTTCAAATCCTGGCTCGTACCAATGAGTTTTTCGGAGCTTATGTACGAAATGTCATTTGATATTTACCACTAGCTTTTGGGTGAAGGAAAACATCGTGAGGAAACCTGCATACATCTGCGAAGAAATTCAACAAAGGTGTATGTGAAGTCCCCAATCCGCATTGGGCTAGCGTGGGGACTATAGCCCGAGCCCTCTTGCACATGAGAGGAGGCCTGTGCCCAGCAGTGGGACGTATATAGGCTGAATTATTTTTATTATTATTACATACGACGAGTAGAAAAAATATTTTTCCAAATCGTTTCATATTCATCTACATCTCGTTTTAATAAGTAAGGTACCGCGTGTTAAATAAAACACAACCATGTATCAACAGCTTTACGTACATGTTGATTGCGTAACGATTTACGCGTATAATCCAGATTCTGAGCCCCGGGCGGTTGACATTCTAATCATCCTGTATCTCGATTAGGGCTGGCACATACCCGCCATAAAATACGGACACACCGTTATCTTATCAAACTTCTTTGTATAAAACGGCTTACATCAAATTTATAATGATTTCGCCAATGTTAAAAGTGTGCTCGTAGAGCGTGACGTTGTTCGGTAGTTGCTTTTAGTAAAGTGATAGCTTGACTTAACACATGGAGCCACGATGGATTGACTAAATAATAGTCAAACGCATTTCAAGACTAATTCTTTATTAACTGCACACTTCCCCGCAAGTTCACTGCATACTGAGCTATATTGATTAGTGTAAGTGAACGCTCAAAGCGGAGCGTTCGGCGGGGCGTGCAGCGTGGCGTCGGGCTCACAAGTGATTTGAGCAGCGTGCACTGAGGCCGATCCTATACGTCTGCATTTGTTTAACATTCATGCCGCACGCCACGAGCCGCTGCACGCCTAAGTCGAGCGTCCACTCAGGACTTATACTAACACTTTAACCCTTTGACGAACAAGATTATAAGAAATCAGTTCAAGTGTCATTGCTATTTTTTATTGCTAAAAATTCTGCTTAAGGAAAAAATAAAAAGAGATGACATTATTTGGCAGTATTTTTTCCATGTAATATCTTATTATGCCCTATAAAGCATTCAACAACATATTGAGCAACAAACAAAACAGTCCAACCGGAAAACGTCATTTTATTTAATTTAAAAATTAATTTAATCAGTGGGCACTGTAGGGCTAAGATGGTCGGCTCTTTATCATATGTCACCATGCCTGTCATGTTCTAACAAGTATGTAAGTGCAAAAGTGACGGGTATAGTGACAAGTGATAAAAATGGTAACATGATGCCACCGCTGATTAACAGTCCACCGGACGCTATCGGCCTGTCAGTCGTTCGGAACTGTCAACTTTTTGTTCTAACTGACAGGCCAATATCGTCCGGTGGACTGTTAATCACTGAGCCCCTTAAAAGTACGCAATAAAAGTCACATATAGGTAAAAAACTTAAGTAAGTCACCTGTTGTATGTAGTTGTGACGTGTTCAAATAGACAATACATGTTTAAAAGACACACACGAACAAAACAAATGTCTATCCGAACACGTCACAACATACAACAGGTGACTTACTTAAGTTTTTTACCTATACACTGACAGAAAAATGACATCTGAATGATGGCATTTAGTTATCGAGTATTTCACTTCCGATATTATTCTGATGTACGTTCGAATTGGCCTAATTGTGTACTTTTCTCACGTCCACATTTCCATAAAAAAAGAGATTTGTTTATCAATGTTCCAACGTAAAACTTTTTTTATTTAATATTAGCGTGTATGATATTAACGAACTGGGAGTTTATCTTCTTTTATCTTCAGATGCCTTAGAGCTTCAGAAGAGCCTTGAAGCGCTGGTGGCCTAGCGGTAATAACGTGCGTTTTAATCCGGAGGTCGCGGGTTCAAATTCCGGCTCGTACCAATGAGTTTTTCGGAACTTATTATGTACGAAATATCATCATACGACGATGCTTTTTTTGCCTTTCAGTGAACGAAAACATCGTGAGGAAACTGGACTAATCCCAACAAGGCCTAGCTTACCCTCTGGGTTGGAAGGTCAGCTGGCAGACGCTTTCGTTAAAACTAGAGCCTACACTCATTCTAGGGATTAGTCCTCAAGCGGACCCTAGGCTACCATGAGCCGTAACAAGAAGAAGAAGACACTTCAGCAGACATGCACGAAACAAAATTAAGCCCTACTTTAATTTTAAATATGCTATCCGATATCGCTTTAGGAAATGCTTTCAAGCGGATAAATTTACTTCCCAACTACGGTTACCCTACAAATGATAAGGAGACGTTTTGCACAGATTACGTAGGTCTGATGCGGAATCAAAGCGACGTGTGACTGATTTAGAGGCGTTTTGTCAAGGAGATCTATATCATTAGAATGAATCACCTAAGTCGTGGGCTCAACAATCACATAAATTAAGTTATTAGTAACAAAACAGATAACTAGGCCTCTGTGCGCACTAACGGATGCAGTTAACCCGTCGTATGCGGCCTGTCAAATTTGATCATTGAAAAAGTGACCTTGACATTTAAAACGATAAATTTATTATTTATACATTCCCACGCACGTATCCTTATCATACACAGACAAGAGGTTAATATCCTGCGCACCTTATAACATTTTAAACTCTCGTGTCTTGTACACATATTGCAAACCTTGCTAGGTTTCGTGGAGGAGCTGGGGTGGTTAGTTACCCTTCCTCATTTTTTCACGCAAACTAGGCAATATGGATGTCGATTTGCGATCGAGTTTGACAGGGGCTCCCAAATTAGCCATGCCGACGTTGACGCGTATTCTAATTGTTATAACAAATAATGAATTTGACCTACGTTTTTTTATGGAT